>NW_027488968.1:0-178544 GCF_050948215.1 Halictus rubicundus | reverse complement strand
TAGGATAGAGGATAGGATATGATAGAGGATAGGATAGGATAGTGAATAGGATATAGGATTGGATAGGATAGAGGATAGAATAGGATAGAGGATAGGATAGGATAGAGGATAGGATAGGATAGAGGCTGGATATGATAGAGGATAGGATATAGGATTGGATAGGATAGAGGATAGGATAGGATAGAGGATAAGATAGGATAGAGGATAGGATAGAATAGATGATAGGATATGATAGAGGATAGGATAGGATAGTGGATAGGATAGGATAGAGAATAGGATAGGATAGGGGATAGGATAGGATAGAGGATAGGATAGGATAGAGGATAGGATAGGATAGAGGATGGGATAAGATAGAGGATAGGATAGGATAGAGGATGGGTTAGGATAGAGGATAATATAGGATAGAGGATAGGATAGGATTGAGGATAGGATACGATAGAGGATAATATAGGATAGAGGATAGGATAGGATTGAGGATAGGATACGATAGAGGATAGGATAGGATAGAGGATAGGATAGCATAGAGGATATGATATGATAGAGGATAGGATAGGATAGAGAATAGGATAGGATAGAGGATAGGCTAGGATAGAGGATAGGATAGGATAGAGGATAGAATAGGATAGAGGATAGGATATGATAGAGGATTGGATAGGATAGTGGATAGGATAGGATAGAGAATAGGATAGGATCGAGGATAGGATAGGATAGAGGATAGGATAGGATTGAGGATAGGATACGATAGAGGATAGGATAGGATAGAGGATACGATATAGGATTTAATAGGATAGAGGATAGGATACGATAGAGGATAGGATAGGATAGAGGATAGGATAGGATAGAGGATAGGATAGGATAGAGGATAGGATAGGATAGTGGATAGGAAAGGATAGAGGATAGGATAGGATATGATAGTGGATAGGATAGGATAGAGGATAGGATAGGATACAGGATAGGATAGGATAGAGGATACGATATAGGATTGGATAGGATAGAGGATAGGATATGATAGAGGATAGGATAGGATAGAGAATAGGATATAGGATTGGATAGGATAGAGGATAGAATAGGATAGAGGATAGGATAGGATAGAGGATAGGATAGGATAGAGGCTGGATATGATAGAGGATAGGATATAGGATTGGATAGGATAGAGGATAGGATAGGATAGAGGATAAGATAGGATAGAGGATAGGATAGGATAGATGATAGGATATGATAGAGGATAGGATAGGATAGTGGATAGGATAGGATAGAGAATAGGATAGGATAGGGGATAGGATAGGATAGAGGATAGGATAGGATAGAGGATAGGATAGAATAGAGGATGGGATAAGATAGAGGATAGGATAGGATAGAGGATGGGTTAGGATAGAGGATAATATAGGATAGAGGATAGGATAGGATTGAGGATAGGATACGATAGAGGATAATATAGGATAGAGGATAGGATAGGATTGAGGATAGGATACGATAGAGGATAGGATAGGATAGAGGATACGATATAGGATTTTATAGGATAGAGGATAGGATAGGATAGAGGATAGGATAGGATAGAGGATAGGATAGGATAGAGGATAGGATAGGATAGAGGATAGGATAGGGTAGAGGATAGGATACGATAGAGGAGAAGGATAGGATAGAGGCTAGGATAGGATAGAGGATAGGATAGGATAGAGGATAGGATAGGATAGAGGATAGGATAGGATAGAGGATCGGATAGGATAGAGGATAGGATACGATAGAGGATAGGATAGGATAGAGGTTACGATATAGGATTTAATAGGATAGAGGATAGGATACGATAAAGGATAGGATAGGATAGAGGATAGGATAGGATAGAGGATAGGATACGATAGAGGATAAGGATAGGATAGAGGATAGGATAGAATAGAGGATAGGATAGGATAGAGGATAGGATAGGATAGAGGATAGGATAGGATAGAGGATAGGATAGGATAGAGGCTGGATATGATAGAGGATAGGATATAGGATTGGATAGGATAGAGGATAGGATAGGATAGAGGATAAGATAGGATAGAGGATAGGATAGAATAGATGATAGGATATGATAGAGGATAGGATAGGATAGTGGATAGGATAGGATAGAGAATAGGATAGGATAGGGGATAGGATAGGATAGAGGATAGGATAGGATAGAGGATAGGATAGGATAGAGGATGGGATAAGATAGAGGATAGGATAGGATAGAGGATGGGTTAGGATAGAGGATAATATAGGATAGAGGATAGGATAGGATTGAGGATAGGATACGATAGAGGATAATATAGGATAGAGGATAGGATAGGATTGAGGATAGGATACGATAGAGGATAGGATAGGATAGAGGATAGGATAGCATAGAGGATATGATATGATAGAGGATAGGATAGGATAGAGAATAGGATAGGATAGAGGATAGGCTAGGATAGAGGATAGGATAGGATAGAGGATAGAATAGGATAGAGGATAGGATATGATAGAGGATTGGATAGGATAGTGGATAGGATAGGATAGAGAATAGGATAGGATCGAGGATAGGATAGGATAGAGGATAGGATAGGATTGAGGATAGGATACGATAGAGGATAGGATAGGATAGAGGATACGATATAGGATTTAATAGGATAGAGGATAGGATACGATAGAGGATAGGATAGGATAGAGGATAGGATAGGATAGAGGATAGGATAGGATAGAGGATAGGATAGGATAGTGGATAGGAAAGGATAGAGGATAGGATAGGATATGATAGTGGATAGGATAGGATAGAGGATAGGATAGGATACAGGATAGGATAGGATAGAGGATACGATATAGGATTGGATAGGATAGAGGATAGGATATGATAGAGGATAGGATAGGATACAGAATAGGATATAGGATTGGATAGGATAGAGGATAGAATAGGATAGAGGATAGGATAGGATAGAGGATAGGATAGGATAGAGGCTGGATATGATAGAGGATAGGATATAGGATTGGATAGGATAGAGGATAGGATAGGATAGAGGATAAGATAGGATAGAGGATAGGATAGGATAGATGATAGGATATGATAGAGGATAGGATAGGATAGTGGATAGGATAGGATAGAGAATAGGATAGGATAGGGGATAGGATAGGATAGAGGATAGGATAGGATAGAGGATAGGATAGAATAGAGGATGGGATAAGATAGAGGATAGGATAGGATAGAGGATGGGTTAGGATAGAGGATAATATAGGATAGAGGATAGGATAGGATTGAGGATAGGATACGATAGAGGATAATATAGGATAGAGGATAGGATAGGATTGAGGATAGGATACGATAGAGGATAGGATAGGATAGAGGATACGATATAGGATTTTATAGGATAGAGGATAGGATAGGATAGAGGATAGGATAGGATAGAGGATAGGATAGGATAGAGGATAGGATAGGATAGAGGATAGGATAGGGTAGAGGATAGGATACGATAGAGGAGAAGGATAGGATAGAGGCTAGGATAGGATAGAGGATAGGATAGGATAGAGGATAGGATAGGATAGAGGATAGGATAGGATAGAGGATCGGATAGGATAGAGGATAGGATACGATAGAGGATAGGATAGGATAGAGGTTACGATATAGGATTTAATAGGATAGAGGATAGGATACGATAAAGGATAGGATAGGATAGAGGATAGGATAGGATAGAGGATAGGATACGATAGAGGATAAGGATAGGATAGAGGATAGGATAGAATAGAGGATAGGATAGGATAGAGGATAGGATAGGATAGAGGATAGTATAGGATAGAGGATAGGATAGGATAGAGAATAGGATAGGATAGAGGATAGGATAGGATAGAGGATAGGATAGGATAGAGGATAGGATAGGATAGAGGATGGGATAGGATAGAGCATAATATAGGATAGAGGATAGGATAGGATAGAGGATAGGATAGGATAGAGGATAGGATAGGATAGAGGATAGGATAGGATAGTGGATAGGATAGGATAGAGGATAGGATAGGATAGAGGATAGGATAGGATAGAGGATAGGATACGATAGAGGATAAGGATAGGATAGAGGATAGGATAGGATAGAGGATGGGATAGGATAGAGGATAGGATAGGATAGAGGATAGGATAGGATAGAGGGTAGGATACGATAGAGGATAAGGATAGGATAGAGGATAGGATATGATAGAGGATACGATATAGGATTTAATAGGATAGATGATAGTATACGATAGAGGATAGGATAGGATAGAGGATAGGATAGGATAGAGAATAGGATACGATAGAGGATAGGATAGGATAGAGGATAGGATAGGATAGAGGATAGAATAGGATAGAGGATGGGATAGGATAGAGGATAATATAGGATAGAGGATAGGATAGGATGGAGGATAGGATAGGATAGAGGCTGGATATGATAGAGGATAGGATAGGATAGAGGATAGGATAGGATAGAGGATAGGATATGATAGAGGATAGGATAGGATAGTGGATAGGATAGGATAGAGAATAGGATAGGATAGGGGATAGGATAGGATAGAGGATAGGATAGGATAGAGGATAGGATAGGATAGAGGATGGGATAGGATAGAGGATAATATAGGATAGAGGATAGGATAGGATAGAGCATAGGATATGATAGAGGATAGGATAGGATAGAGGATAGGATAGGATAGAGGATAGGATAGGATAGAGGATAGGATAGGATAGTGGATATTATAGGATAGAGAATAGGATAGGATAGGGGATAGGATAGGATAGAGGATAGGATAGGATAGAGGATAGGATAGGATAGAGGATGGGATAGGATAGAGGATAATATAGGATAGAGGATAGGATAGGATAGAGGATAGGATAGGATAGAGGATAGGATAGAGGATAGGATAGGATAGAGGATAGGATAGGATAGAGGATAGGATAGGATAGAGGATAGGATAGGATAGAGAAGAGGATAGGATCGAGGATAGGATAGGATAGAGGATAGGATAGGATTGAGGATAGGATACGATAGAGGATAGGATAGGATAGAGGATACGATATAGGATTTAATAGGGTAGAGGATAGGATACGATAGAGGATAGGATAGGATAGAGGATAGGATAGGGTAGAGGATAGGATAGGATAGAGGATAGGATAGGATAGAGGATAGGATAGGATAGAGGATAGGATAGGATAGGATAGAGGATAGGATAGGATAGAGGATAGGATAGGATAGAGGATAGGATAGGATAGAGGATAGGATAGGATAGAGGATAGGATAGGATAGAGGATAGGATAGGATACAGGATAGGATAGGATAGAGGATAGGATATGATAGAGGATAGGATAGGATAGAGGATGGGTTAGGATAGAGGATAATATAGGATAGAGGATAGGATAGGATTGAGGATAGGATACGATAGAGGATAAGATAGGATAGAGGATTGGATAGGATTGAGTACAGGATACGATAGAGGATAGGATAGGATAGAGGATACGATATAGGATTTAATAGGATAGAGGATAGGATAGGATAGAGGATAGGATAGGATAGAGGATAGGATAGGATAGAGGATAGGATAGGGTAGAGGATAGGATACGATAGAGGATAAGGATAGGATAGAGGATAGGATAGGATAGAGGATAGGATAGGCTAGAGGATAGGATAGGATAGAGGATAGGATAGGATAGAGGATAGGATAGGATAGAGGATAGGATACGATAGAGGATAGGATAGGATAGAGGTTACGATATAGTATTTAATAGGATAGAGGATAGGATACGATAAAGGATAGGATAGGATAGAGGATAGGATAGGATAGAGAATAGGATATAGGATTGGATAGGATAGCGGATAGGATAGGATAGAGGATAGGATAGGATAGATGCTGGATATGATAGAGGATAGGATATAGGATTGGATAGGATAGAGGATAGGATAGGATAGAGGATAGGATAGGATAGAGGATAGGATAGGATAGAGGATAGGATAGGATAGAGGATAGGATAGGATAGAGGATAGGATAGGATAGAGGTTACGATATAGGATTTAATAGGATAGAGGATAGGATACGATAAAGGATAGGATAGGATAGAGGATAGGATAGGATAGAGAATAGGATATAGGATTGGATAGGATTGCGGATAGGATAGGATAGAGGATAGGATAGGATAGAGGCTGGATATGATAGAGGATAGGATATAGGATTGGATAGGATAGAGGATAGGATAGGATAGAGGATAGGATAGGATAGAGGATAGGATAGGATAGAGGATAGGATAGGATAGAGGATAGGATATGATAGAGGATAGGATAGGATAGTGGATAGGATAGGATAGAGAATAGGATAGGATAGAGGATAGGCTAGGATAGAGGATAGGATAGGATAGAGGATAGAATAGGATAGAGGATAGGATATGATAGAGGATAGGATAGGATAGTGGATAGTATAGGATAGAGAATAGGATAGGATCGAGGATAGGATAGGATAGATAATAGGATAGGATTTAGGATAGGATACGATAGAGGATAGGATAGGATAGAGGATACGATATAGGATTTAATAGGATAGAGGATAGGATACGATAGAGGATAGGATAGGATAGAGGATAGGATAGGATAGAGGATAGGATAGGATAGAGGATAGGATAGGATAGTGGATAGGAAAGGATAGAGGATAGGATAGGATATGATAGTGGATAGGATAGGATAGAGGATAGGATAGGATACAGGATAGGATAGGATAGAGGATACGATATAGGATTGGATAGGATAGAGGATAGGATATGATAGAGGATAGGATAGGATAGAGAATAGGATATAGGATTGGATAGGATAGAGGATAGAATAGGATAGAGGATAGGATAGGATAGAGGATAGGATATGATAGAGGATAGGATAGGATAGAGGATGGGTTAGGATAGAGGATAATATAGGATAGAGGATAGGATAGGATTGAGGATAGGATACGATAGAGGATAATATAGGATAGAGGATAGGATAGGATTGAGGATAGGATACGATAGAGGATAGGATAGGATAGAGGATACGATAGAGGATAAGGATAGGATAGAGGATAGGATAGGATAGAGGATAGGATAGGATAGAGGATAGGATAGGATAGAGGATAGGATAGGATAGAGGATAGGATAGGATAGAGGATAGGATACGATAGAGGCTAGGATAGGATAGAGGTTACGATATAGGATTTAATAGGATAGAGGATAGGATACGATAAAGGATAGGATAGGATAGAGGATAGGATAGGATAGAGAATAGGATATAGGATTGGATAGGATAGCGGATAGGATAGGATAGAGGATAGGATAGGATAGAGGCTGGATATGATAGAGGATAGGATATAGGATTGGATAGGATAGAGGATAGGATAGGATAGAGTATAAGATAGGATAGAGGATAGGATAGGATAGAGGATAGGATATGATAGAGGATAGGATAGGATAGTGGATAGGATAAGATAGAGGATAGGATAGGATAGAGGATAGGATATGATAGAGGATAGGATAGGATAGACGATAGGATAGGATAGAGGGTAGAATATGATAGAGGATAGGATAGGATAGAGGATAGGATATGATAGAGGATAGGATATGATAGAGGATACGATATAGGATTTAATAGGATAGAGGATAGGATACGATAGAGGATAGGATAGGATAGAGGATAGGATAGGATAGAGGATAGGATAGGATAGAGGATAGGATAGGATAGAGGATACGATATAGGATTGGATAGGATAGAGGATAGGATATGATAGAGGATAGGATAGGATAGAGAATAGGATATAGGATTGGATAGGATAGAGGATAGAATAGGATAGAGGATAGGATAGGATAGAGGATAGGATATGATAGAGGATAGGATAGGATAGAGGATAGGATAGGATAGAGGATAGGATAAGATAGAGGATGGGTTAGGATAGAGGATAATATAGGATAGAGGATAGGATAGGATTGAGGATAGGATACGATAGAGGATAAGATAGGATAGAGGATTGGATAGGATTGAGGATAGGATACGATAGAGGATAGGATAGGATAGAGGATACGATATAGGATTTAATAGGATAGAGGATAGGATAGGATAGAGGATAGGATAGGATAGAGGATAGGATAGGATAGAGGATAGGATAGGGTAGAGGATAGGATACGATAGAGGATAAGGATAGGATAGAGGATAGGATAGGATAGAGGATAGGATAGGATAGAGGATAGGATAGGATAGAGGATAGGATAGGATAGAGGATAGGATAGGATAGAGGATAGGATACGATAGAGGATATAATAGGATAGAGGTTACGATATAGTATTTAATAGGATAGAGGATAGGATACGATAAAGGATAGGATAGGATAGAGGATAGGATAGGATAGAGGTTACGATATAGGATTTAATAGGATAGAGGATAGGATACGATAAAGGATAGGATAGGATAGAGGATAGGATAGGATAGAGAATAGGATATAGGATTGGATAGGATTGCGGATAGGATAGGATAGAGGATAGGATAGGATAGAGGCTGGATATGATAGAGGATAGGATATAGGATTGGATAGGATAGAGGATAGGATAGGATAGTGGATAGGATAGGATAGAGGATAGGATAGGATAGAGGATAGGATAGGATAGAGGATAGGATAGGATAGAGGATAGGATAGGATAGAGGATAGGATAGGATAGAGGATAGGATAGGATAGAGGATAGGATAGGATAGAGGTTAATATAGGATAGAGGATAGGATAGGATAGTGGATAGGATAGGATAGAGGATAGGATAGGATAGAGGATAGGATAGGATAGAGGATAGGATATGATAGAGGATAGGATATAGGATTGGATAGGATAGAGGATAGGATAGGATAGAGGATAGGATAGGATAGAGGATAGGATAGGATAGTGGATAGGAAAGGATAGAGGATAGGATAGGATATGATAGTGGATAGGATAGGAAAGAGGATAGGATAGGATACAGGATAGGATAGGATAGAGGATACGATATAGGATTGGATAGGATAGAGGATAGGATATGATAGAGGATAGGATAGGATAGAGAATAGGATATAGGATTGGATAGGATAGAGGATAGGATAGAGGATAGAATAGGATAGAGGATAGGATAGGATAGAGGATAGGATATGATAGAGGATAGGATAGGATAGAGGATAGGATAGGATAGAGGATAGGATAGGATAGAGGATGGGTTAGGATAGAGGATAATATAAGATAGAGGATAGGATAGGATTGAGGATAGGATACGATAGAGGATAGGATAGGATAGAGGATACGATATAGGATTTAATAGGATAGAGGATAGGATAGGATAGAGGATAGGATAGGATAGAGGATAGGATAGGATAGAGGATAGGATAGGGTAGAGGATAGGATACGATAGAGGATAAGGATAGGATAGAGGATAGGATAGGATAGAGGATAGGATAGGATAGAGGATAGGATAGGATAGAGGATAGGATAGGATAGAGGATAGGGTAGGATAGAGGATAGGATACGATAGAGGATATAATAGGATAGAGGTTACGATATAGTATTTAATAGGATAGAGGATAGGATACGATAAAGGATAGGATAGGATAGAGGATAGGATAGGATAGAGGTTACGATATAGGATTTAATAGGATAGAGGATAGGATACGATAAAGGATAGGATAGGATAGAGGATAGGATAGGATAGAGAATAGGATATAGGATTGGATAGGATTGCGGATAGGATAGGATAGAGGATAGGATAGGATAGAGGCTGGATATGATAGAGGATAGGATATAGGATTGGATAGGATAGAGGATAGGATAGGATAGAGGATAGGATAGGATAGAGGATAGGATAGGATAGAGGATAGGATATGATATAGGATAGGATAGGATAGTGGATAGGATAGGATAGAGAATAGGATAGGATAGAGGATAGGCTAGGATAGAGGATAGGATAGGATAGAGGATAGGATAGGATATGATAGTGGATAGGATAGGATAGAGGATAGGATAGGATACAGGATAGGATAGGATAGAGGATACGATATAGGATTGGATAGGATAGAGGATATGATATGATAGAGGATAGGATAGGATAGAGAATAGGATAGGATAGAGGATAGGATAGGATAGAGGATAGGATAGGGTAGAGGATAGGATACGATAGAGGATAAGGATAGGATAGAGGATAGGATAGGATAGAGGATAGGATAGGATAGAGGATAGGATAGGATAGAGGATAGGATAGGATAGAGGATAGGATAGGATAGAGGATAGGATACGATAGAGGATATAATAGGATAGAGGTTACGATATAGTATTTAATAGGATAGAGGATAGGATACGATAAAGGATAGGATAGGATAGAGGATAGGATAGGATAGAGGTTACGATATAGGATTTAATAGGATAGAGGATAGGATACGATAAAGGATAGGATAGGATAGAGGATAGGATAGGATAGAGAATAGGATATAGGATTGGATAGGATTGCGGATAGGATAGGATAGAGGATAGGATAGGATAGAGGCTGGATATGATAGAGGATAGGATATAGGATTGGATAGGATAGAGGATAGGATAGGATAGAGGATAGGATAGGATAGAGGATAGGATAGGATAGAGGATAGGATAGGATAGAGGATAGGATAGGATAGAGGATAGGATAGGATAGAGGATAGGATAGGATAGAGGATAGGATAGGATAGAGGTTAATATAGGATAGAGGATAGGATAGGATAGTGGATAGGATAGGATAGAGGATAGGATAGGATAGAGGATAGGATAGGATAGAGGATAGGATATGATAGAGGATAGGATATAGGATTGGATAGGATAGAGGATAGGATAGGATAGAGGATAGGATAGGATAGAGGATAGGATAGGATAGTGGATAGGAAAGGATAGAGGATAGGATAGGATATGATAGTGGATAGGATAGGAAAGAGGATAGGATAGGATACAGGATAGGATAGGATAGAGGATACGATATAGGATTGGATAGGATAGAGGATAGGATATGATAGAGGATAGGATAGGATAGAGAATAGGATATAGGATTGGATAGGATAGAGGATAGAATAGGATAGAGGATAGGATAGGATAGAGGATAGGATAGGGTAGAGGATAGGATACGATAGAGGATAAGGATAGGATAGAGGATAGGATAGGATAGAGGATAGGATAGGATAGAGGATAGGATAGGATAGAGGATAGGATAGGATAGAGGATAGGGTAGGATAGAACATAGGATACGATAGAGGATATAATAGGATAGAGGTTACGATATAGTATTTAATAGGATAGAGGATAGGATACGATAAAGGATAGGATAGGGGATTGGATCGGATACAGGATAGGAGGCGGTAAAGGATAGGATAGGATAGAGGATAGGTTAGGATAGAGGATAGGATAGGATAGAGGATAGAATAGGATAGAGGATAGGATAGGATAGAGGATAGGATAAGATAGAGGATAGGATAGGATAGAGGATAGGATAGGATAGAGGATAGGATAGGGTAGAGGATAGGATAGGATAGAGGATATAAAAGGATAGAGGATAGCATAGGATAGAGGATAGGATAGGATAGGATAGAGGATAGGATAGGATAGAGGATAGGATAGGATAGAGCATAGGATACGATAGAGGATAGGATAGGATAGAGGACAGGATAGGATAGAGCATAGGATACGATAGAGGATAGGATAGGGGATTGGATAGGATAGAGGATCGGATAGGACAGATGATATTATAGGAATGAGGATAGGATATGATAGAGGATACGATATTATAGAGGATAGGATAGGATAGAGGATAGGATAGGATAGAGGGTAGGATAGGATAGAGGATAGGATAGTATAGAGGATAGGATAGGATAGAGGATAGGATGCGATAGAGGATACGAAAGGATAGGATGGATGATATTATAGGATAGAGGATAGCATAGGATAGAGGATAGGATAGGATAGGATAGGATAGAGGATAGGATAGGATAGAGGATAGGATAGGATAGAGCATAGGATACGATAGAGGATAGGATGGGGGATTGGATAGGATAGAGGATCGGATAGGACAGATGATATTATAGGAATGAGGATAGGATATGATAGAGGATACGATATTATAGAGGATAGGATAGGATAGAGGATAGGATAGTATAGAGGATAGGATAGGATAGAGGATAGGATAGTATAAAGGATAGGATAGGATAGAGGATAGGATAGGATAGAGGATAGGATACGATAGAGGATAGGATAGGATAGAGGATAGGATAGGATAGATGATAGGAAAGGATAGAGGATAGGATAGAGGATAGCATAGGATAGAGGATAGGATAGGATAGGATAGGATAGAGGATAGGATAGGATAGGATAGAGGATAGGATAGGATAGGATAGAGGATAGGATAGGATAGAGGATAGGATAGGATAGAGCATAGGATAGGATAGAGCATAGGATACGATAGAGGATAGGATAGGGGATTGGATAGGATAGAGGATCGGATAGGACAGATGATATTATAGGAATGAGGATAGGATATGATAGAGGATGCGATATTATAGAGGATAGGATAGGATAGAGGATAGGATAGTATAGAGGATAGGATAGGATAGAGGATAGGATAGTATAAAGGATAGGATAGGATAGAGGATAGGATAGGATAGAGGATAGGATACGATAGAGGATACGAAAGGATAGGATAGAGGGTAGGATAGGATAGAGGATAGGATAGGATAGAGGATAGGATAGGATAGAGGATAGGATAGAGGATAGGATAGGATAGAGGATACGTTAGGATAGGATAGAGGATAGGATAGGATAGGATAGAGGATACGATAGGATAGGATAGAGGATAGGATAGCATAGAGGATTGGAGAGGATAGAGGATAGGATAGGATAGAGGATAGGATAGGATAGAGGATTGGAGAGGATAGAGGATAGGATATGATAGAGGATAGGATAGGATAGAGGATAGGATAGGATAGAGGATAGGATAGGATAGAGGATAGGATATGATAGAGGATAGGATAGGATAGAGGATAGAATAGGATACAGGATAGAATAGGATACAGGATAGGATAGGATAGAGGATAGAATAGGATAGAGGATAGGATAGGATAGAGGATAGGATAGGATAGAGGATAGGGTAGGATAGAGGATAGGATAGTATCGAGGATAGGATATAATAGAGGATAGGATAGGATAGAGGATAGGGTACGATAAAGGATACGATAGGATAGGATAGAGGGCAGGATAGGATAGAGGATAGGATAGGATAGAGGATAGGATAGGATAGAGGATAGCATAGGATAGAGGATAGGATAGTATAGAGGATAGGATAGGATAGAGGATAGGATAGGATAGAGGATAGGATACGATAGAGGATACGAAAGGATAGGATAGAGGGTAGGATAGGATAGAGGATAGGATAGGATAGAGGATAGGATAGGATAGAGGATACGATAAGATAGGATAGAGAATAGGATAGGATAGAGGATAGGACATGACAGAGGATAGGATAGGATAGAGGATAGGATAGGATAGAGGATACGATAGGAATGAGGATAGGATAGAGAATAGGATAGGATAGAGGATAGGGGATTGGATCGGATACAGGATAGGAGAGGATAGAGGATAGGATAGTATAGAGGATAGGATAGGATAGAGGATAGGATAGGATAGAGGATAGGATAGGATAGAGGATAGGATATGATAGAGGATAGGATAGGATAGAGGATAGGATATGATACAGGATAGGATAGGATAGAAGATAGGATAGGATAGATGATAGGATAGGATAGAGGATAGGATAAGATAGAGGATAAGATAGGATAGAGGATAGGATAGGATAGAGGATAGGATATGATAGAGGATCGGATAGGATAGAAGATAGGATCGGATAGAGGATAGGATAGAGGATTGGATAGGATAGAGGATAGGATAAGGTAGAGGATAGGATAGGATAGAGGATAGGATAGGATAGAGGATAGGATAGGATAGAGGATAGGATAGGATAGATGATATTATAGGAAAGAGGAAAGGATATGATAGAGGATACGATATTATAGAGGATAGGATAGGACAGAGGATTGGATAGGATAGAGGATAGGATAGAGAATATGATACGATAGAGGATAGGATAGGATAGAGGATAGGATAGGATAGAGCATAGGATACGATAGAGGATAGGATAGGGGATTGGATAGGATAGAGGATCGGATAGGACAGATGATATTATAGGAATGAGGATAGGATATGATAGAGGATACGATATTATAGAGGATAGGATAGGATAGAGGATAGGATAGGATAGAGGGTAGGATAGGATAGAGGATAGGATAGTATAGAGGATAGGATAGGATAGAGGATAGGATGCGATAGAGGATACGAAAGGATAGGATGGATGATATTATAGGATAGAGGATAGCATAGGATAGAGGATAGGATAGGATAGGATAGGATAGAGGATAGGATAGGATAGGATAGGATAGAGGATAGGATAGGATAGAGGATAGGATAGGATAGAGCATAGGATACGATAGAGGATAGGATAGGGGATTGGATAGGATAGAGGATCGGATAGGACAGATGATATTATAGGAATGAGGATAGGATATGATAGAGGATACGATATTATAGAGGATAGGATAGGATAGAGGATAGGATAGTATAGAGGATAGGATAGGATAGAGCATAGGATACGATAGAGGATAGGATGGGGGATTGGATAGGATAGAGGATCGGATAGGACAGATGATATTATAGGAATGAGGATAGGATATGATAGAGGATACGATATTATAGAGGATAGGATAGGATAGAGGATAGGATAGTATAGAGGATAGGATAGGATAGAGGATAGGATAGTATAAAGGATAGGATAGGATAGAGGATAGGATAGGATAGAGGATAGGATACGATAGAGGATAGGATAGGATAGAGGATAGGATAGGATAGATGATAGGAAAGGATAGAGGATAGGATAGAGGATAGCATAGGATAGAGGATAGGATAGGATAGGATAGGATAGAGGATAGGATAGGATAGGATAGAGGATAGGATAGGATAGAGGATAGGATAGGATAGAGCATAGGATAGGATAGAGCATAGGATACGATAGAGGATAGGATAGGGGATTGGATAGGATAGAGGATCGGATAGGACAGATGATATTATAGGAATGAGGATAGGATATGATAGAGGATGCGATATTATAGAGGATAGGATAGGATAGAGGATAGGATAGTATAGAGGATAGGATAGGATAGAGGATAGGATAGTATAAAGGATAGGATAGGATAGAGGATAGGATAGGATAGAGGATAGGATACGATAGAGGATACGAAAGGATAGGATAGAGGGTAGGATAGGATAGAGGATAGGATAGGATAGAGGATAGGATAGGATAGAGGATAGGATATGATAGAGAATAGGATAGGATAGAGGATAGGATAGGATAGAGGATAGGATAGAGGATAGGATAGGATAGAGGATACGTTAGGATAGGATAGAGGATAGGATAGGATAGGATAGAGGATACGATAGGATAGGATAGAGGATAGGATAGCATAGAGGATTGGAGAGGATAGAGGATAGGATAGGATAGAGGATAGGATAGGATAGAGGATTGGAGAGGATAGAGGATAGGATATGATAGAGGATAGGATAGGATAGAGGATAGGATAGGATAGAGGATAGGATAGGATAGAGGATAGGATAGGATAGAGGATAGGATATGATAGAGGATAGGATAGGATAGAGGATAGAATAGGATACAGGATAGAATAGGATACAGGATAGGATAGGATAGAGGATAGAATAGGATAGAGGATAGGATAGGATAGAGGATAGGATAGGATAGAGGATAGGGTAGGATAGAGGATAGGATAGTATAGAGGATAGGATATAATAGAGGATAGGATAGGATAGAGGATAGGGTACGATAAAGGATACGATAGGATAGGATAGAGGGCAGGATAGGATAGAGGATAGGATAGGATAGAGGATAGGATAGGATAGAGGATAGCATAGGATAGAGGATAGGATGGTATAGAGGATAGGATAGGATAGAGGATAGGATAGGATAGAGGATAGGATACGATAGAGGATACGAAAGGATAGGATAGAGGGTAGGATAGGATAGAGGATAGGATAGGATAGAGGATAGGATAGGATAGAGGATACGATAAGATAGGATAGAGAATAGGATAGGATAGAGGATAGGACATGACAGAGGATAGGATAGGATAGAGGATAGGATAGGATAGAGGATACGATAGGAATGAGGATAGGATAGAGAATAGGATAGGATAGAGGATAGGGGATTGGATCGGATACAGGATAGGAGAGGATAGAGGATAGGATAGTATAGAGGATAGGATAGGATAGAGGATAGGATAGGATAGAGGATAGGATACGATAGAGGATACGATAGGATAGGATAGAGGATAGGATAGGATAGAGGATAGGATAGGATAGAGGATAGGATAGGATAGAGGATAGGATATGATAGAGGATAGGATAGGATAGAAGATAGGATAGGATAGATGATAGGATAGGATAGAGGATAGGATAAGATAGATGATAGGATAGGATAGAGGATAGGATAAGATAGAGGATAGGATAGGATAGATGATATTATAGGAAAGAGGAAAGGATATGATAGAGGATACGATATTGTAGAGGATAGGATAGTATAGAGGATAGGATAGGATAGAGGATAGGATAGGATAGAGGATAGGATAGGATAGAGGATAGGATATGATACAGGATAGGATAGGATAGAAGATAGGATAGGATAGATGATAGGATAGGATAGAGGATAGGATAAGATAGAGGATAAGATAGGATAGAGGATAGGATAGGATAGAGGATAGGATATGATAGAGGATCGGATAGGATAGAAGATAGGATCGGATAGAGGATAGGATAGAGGATTGGATAGGATAGAGGATAGGATAAGGTAGAGGATAGGATAGGATAGAGGATAGGATAGGATAGAGGATAGGATAGGATAGAGGATAGGATAGGATAGATGATATTATAGGAAAGAGGAAAGGATATGATAGAGGATACGATATTATAGAGGATAGGATAGGACAGAGGATTGGATAGGATAGAGGATAGGATAGAGAATATGATACGGTAGACGATAGGGGATTGGATCGGATACAGGATAGGAGGCGGTACAGGATAGGATAGGATAGAGGATAGGTTAGGATAGAGGATAGGATAGGATAGAGGATAGAATAGGATAGAGGATAGGATAGGATAGAGGATAGGATAAGATAGAGGATAGGATAGGATAGAGGATAGGATAGGATAGAGGATAGGATAGGGTAGAGGATAGGATAGGATAGAGGATAGGATAGGATAGAGGATAGCATAGGATAGAGGATAGGATAGGATAGGATAGAGGATAGGGTAGGATAGAGGATAGGATAGTATAGAGGATAGGATATAATAGAGGATAGGATAGGATAGAGGATAGGGTACGATAAAGGATACGATAGGATAGGATAGAGGGCAGGATAGGATAGAGGATAGGATAGGATAGAGGATAGGATAGGATAGAGGATAGCATAGGATAGAGGATAGGATAGTATAGAGGATAGGATAGGATAGAGGATAGGATAGGATAGAGGATAGGATACGATAGAGGATACGAAAGGATAGGATAGAGGGTAGGATAGGATAGAGGATAGGATAGGATAGAGGATAGGATAGGATAGAGGATAGGATATGATAGAGAATAGGATAGGATAGAGGATAGGATAGGATAGAGGATAGGATAGAGGATAGGATAGGATAGGATAGAGGATAGGATAGAGGATAGGATAGGATAGAGGATACGTTAGGATAGGATAGAGGATACGATAGGATAGGATAGAGGATAGGATAGGATAGAGGATTGGAGAGGATAGAGGATAGGATATGATAGAGGATAGGATAGGATAGAGGATAGGATAGGATAGAGGATAGGATAGTATAGAGGATAGGATATGATAGAGGATAGGATAGGATCGAGGATAGGATAGGACAGAGGATTGGATATAATAGAGGATAGGATAAGATAGAGGATAGGATAGGATAGAGGATAGGATAGGATAGAGGATAGGATAGGATAGAGGATAGGATAGGATAGATGATAGGATAGGTTAGAGGATAGGATAAGATAGAGGATAGGATAGGATAGAGGATAGGATAGGGGATTGGATAGGATAGGATAGAGGATACGATAGGAATGAGGATAGGATAGTATAGAGGATAGGATATGATAGAGGATAGGATAGGATCGAGGATAGGATAGGACAGAGGATTGGATATAATAGAGGATAGGATAAGATAGAGGATAGGATAGGATAGAGGATAGGATAGGATAGAGGATAGGATAGGATAGAGGATAGGATAGGATAGATGATAGGATAGGTTAGAGGATAGGATAAGATAGAGGATAGGATAGGATAGAGGATAGGATAGGGGATTGGATAGGATAGGATAGAGGATACGATAGGAATGAGGATAGGATAGAGAATAGTATAGGATAGAGGATAGGATAGGATAGAGGATAGGATAGGGGATTGGATAGGATAGGATAGAGGATACGATAGGAATGAGGATAGGATAGAGAATAGTATAGGATAGAGGATAGGGGATTGGATCGGATACAGGATAGGAGAGGATAGAGGATAGGATAGTATAGAGGATAGGATAGGATAGAGGATAGGATAGGATAGAGGATAGGATACGATAGAGGATACGATAGGATAGGATAGAGGATAGGATAGGATAGAGGATAGGATAGGATAGAGGATAGGATAGGATAGAGGATAGGATAGGATAGAGGATAGGATAGGATAGAGGATAGGATAGGATAGAGGATAGGATATGATAGAGGATAGGATAGGATAGAAGATAGGATAGGATAGATGATAGGATAGGATAGAGGATAGGATAAGATAGAGGATAAGATAGGATAGAGGATAGGATAGGATAGAGGATAGGATATGATAGAGGATAAGATAGGATAGAGGATAGGATCGGATAGAGGATAGGATAAGATAGAGGATAGGATAGGATAGATGATATTATAGGAAAGAGGAAAGGATATGATAGAGGATACGATATTGTAGAGGATAGGATAGTATAGAGGATAGGATAGGATAGAGGATAGGATAGGATAGAGGATAGGATAGGATAGAGGATAGGATATGATAGAGGATAGGATAGGATAGAAGATAGGATAGGATAGATGATAGGATAGGATAGAGGATAGGATAAGATAGAGGATAAGATAGGATAGAGGATAGGATAGGATAGAGGATAGGATATGATAGAGGATAGGATAGGATAGAAGATAGGATCGGATAGAGGATAGGATAGAGAATTGGATAGGATAGAGGATAGGATAAGATAGAGGATAGGATAGGATAGAAGATAGGATAGGATAGAGGATAGGATAGGATAGAGGATAGGATAGGATAGAGGATAGGATTGGATAGAGGATATCATAGGGGATTGGATAGGATAGATGATAGGAGACGATACAGGATAGGATAGGATAGAGGATAGGATAGGATAGATGATATTATAGGAAAGAGGAAAGGATATGATAGAGGATACGATATTATAGAGAATAGGATAGGATAGAGGATAGGTTAGGATAGAGGATAGGATAGGATAGAGGATAGAATAGGGTAGAGGATAGGTAAGGATAGAGGATAGGATCGGATAGAGGATATGATAGGGGATTGGATAGGATAGAGGATAGGATAGGATACAGGATAGGATAGGATAGAGGATAGGATAGGATAGAGGATAGCATAGGATAGAGGATAGGATAGTATAGAGGATAGGATAGGATAGAGGATAGGATAGGATAGAGGATAGGATACGATAGAGGATACGAAAGGATAGGATAGAGGGTAGGATAGGATAGAGGATAGGATAGGATAGAGGATTGGATATAATAGAGGATAGGATAAGATAGAGGATAGGATAGGATAGAGGATAGGATAGGATAGAGGATAGGATAGGATAGAGGATAGGATAGGATAGATGATAGGATAGGTTAGAGGATAGGATAAGATAGAGGATAGGATAGGATAGAGGATAGGATAGGGGATTGGATAGGATAGGATAGAGGATACGATAGGAATGAGGATAGGATAGAGAATAGTATAGGATAGAGGATAGGGGATTGGATCGGATACAGGATAGGAGAGGATAGAGGATAGGATAGTATAGAGGATAGGATAGGATAGAGGATAGGATAGGATAGAGGATAGGATACGATAGAGGATACGATAGGATAGGATAGAGGATAGGATAGGATAGAGGATAGGATAGGATAGAGGATAGGATAGGATAGAGGATAGGATAGGATAGAGGATAGGATATGATAGAGGATAGGATAGGATAGAAGATAGGATAGGATAGATGATAGGATAGGATAGAGGATAGGATAAGATAGAGGATAAGATATGATAGAGGATAGGATAGGATAGAGGATAGGATATGATAGAGGATAAGATAGGATAGAGGATAGGATAGGATAGAGGATAGGATAAGATAGAGGATAGGATAGGATAGATGATATTATAGGAAAGAGGAAAGGATATGATAGAGGATACGATATTGTAGAGGATAGGATAGTATAGAGGATAGGATAGGATAGAGGATAGGATAGGATAGAGGATAGGATAGGATAGAGGATAGGATATGATAGAGGATAGGATAGGATAGAAGATAGGATAGGATAGATGATAGGGTAGGATAGAGGATAGGATAAGATAGAGGATAAGATAGGATAGAGGATAGGATAGGATAGAGGATAGGATATGATAGAGGATAGGATAGGATAGAAGATAGGATCGGATAGAGGATAGGATAGAGAATTGGATAGGATAGAGGATAGGATAAGATAGAGGATAGGATAGGATAGAGGATAGGATAGGATAGAGGATAGGATAGGATAGAGGATAGGATAGGATAGAGGATACGATTGGATAGAGGATATCATAGTGGATTGGATAGGATAGATGATAGGAGACGATACAGGATAGGATAGGATAGAGGATAGGATAGGATAGATGATATTATAGGAAAGAGGAA
Organism: Halictus rubicundus; assembly: GCF_050948215.1. Taxonomy (NCBI): domain Eukaryota; kingdom Metazoa; phylum Arthropoda; class Insecta; order Hymenoptera; family Halictidae; genus Halictus; species Halictus rubicundus. The sequence goes on along the minus strand of NW_027488968.1, from coordinate 157,457 downwards.
AGGATATGATAGAGGATACGATATTATAGAGAATAGGATAGGATAGAGGATAGGTTAGGATAGAGGATAGGATAGGATAGAGGATAGAATAGGGTAGAGGATAGGTAAGGATAGAGGATAGGATCGGATAGAGGATATGATAGGGGATTGGATAGGATAGAGGATAGGATAGGATACAGGATAGGATAGGATAGAGGATAGGAAAGGATAGAGGATAGGATAGGATAGAGGATAGGATAGGATAGAGGATAGGATAAGATAGAGGATAGGTAGGATAGAGGATAGGATAGGATAGAGGATATGATAGGGTAGAGGATAGGATAGGGGATTGGATAGGATAGAGGATAGGATAGGATAGAGGATAGGATAGGATAGAGGATAGGATACGATAGAGGATACGATAGGATAAGATAGAGGATAGGATACGATAGAGGATACGATAGGATAGGATAGAGGATAGGATAGGATAGAGGATAGGATAGGATAGAGGATAGGATAGGATAGAGGAAAGGATAGGATGGAGGATAGGATAGGATAGAGGATAGGATAGAGGATAGGATAGGATAGAGGATAGGATAGGATAGAGGATAGGATAGGATAGAGGATAGGATATGATAGTGGATCGGATAGGATAGAGGATAGGATAGGATAGATGATAGGATAGGTTAGAGGATAGGATAAGATAGAGGATAGGATAGGATAGAAGATAGGATAGGATAGATGATATTATGGAAAGAGGAAAGGATATGATAGAGGATACGATATTATAGAGGATAGGGTAGGACAGAGGATTGGATAGCATAGAGGATAGGATAGAGAATATGATACGGTAGACGATAGGGGATTGGATCGGATACAGGATAGGAGGCGGTACAGGATAGGATATAATAGGATAGAGAATAGGATAGGATAGAGGATAGGTTAGGATAGAGGATAGGATAGGATAGAGGATAGAATAGGGTAGAGGATAGGTTAGGATAGAGGATAGGATCGGATAGAGGATATGATAGGGGATTTCTATGGGATAGAGGATAGGATAGGATACAGGATAGGATAGGATAGAGGATAGGAAAGGATAGAGGATAGGATAGGATAGAGGATAGGATAGGATAGAGGATAGGATAAGATAGAGGATAGGTAGGATAGAGGATCGGATAGGATAGAGGATAGGATAGGGTAGAGGATAGGATAGGATAGAGGATAGGATAGGATAGATGATAGGATAGGATAGAGGATAGGATAAGATAGAGGATAGGATAGGGGATTGGATAGGATAGGATAGAGGATACGATAGGAATGACGATAGGATAGAGAATAGTATAGGATAGAGGATAGGGGATTGGATCGGATACAGGATAGGAGAGGATAGAGGATAGGATAGTATAGAGGATAGGATAGGATAGAGGATAGGATAGGATAGAGGATAGGATACGATAGAGGATACGATAGGATAGGATAGAGGATAGGATAGGATAGAGGATAGGATAGGATAGAGGATAGGATATGATAGAGGATAGGATAGGATAGAAGATAGGATAGGATAGATGATAGGATAGGATAGAGGATAGGATAAGATAGAGGATAAGATAGGATAGAGGATAGGATAGGATAGAGGATAGGATAGGATAGAGGATAGGATAGGATAGAGCATAGGATACGATAGAGGATAGGATAGGGGATTGGATAGGATAGAGGATCGGATAGGACAGATGATATTATAGGAATGAGGATAGGATATGATAGAGGATACGATATTATAGAGGATAGGATAGGATAGAGGATAGGATAGGATAGAGGGTAGGATAGGATAGAGGATAGGATAGTATAGAGGATAGGATAGGATAGAGGATAGGATGCGATAGAGGATACGAAAGGATAGGATGGATGATATTATAGGATAGAGGATAGCATAGGATAGAGGATAGGATAGGATAGGATAGGATAGAGGATAGGATAGGATAGGATAGAGGATAGGATAGGATAGAGGATAGGATAGGATAGAGCATAGGATACGATAGAGGATAGGATAGGGGATTGGATAGGATAGAGGATCGGATAGGACAGATGATATTATAGGAATGAGGATAGGATATGATAGAGGATACGATATTATAGAGGATAGGATAGGATAGAGGATAGGATAGTATAGAGGATAGGATAGGATAGAGCATAGGATACGATAGAGGATAGGATGGGGGATTGGATAGGATAGAGGATCGGATAGGACAGATGATATTATAGGAATGAGGATAGGATATGATAGAGGATACGATATTATAGAGGATAGGATAGGATAGAGGATAGGATAGTATAGAGGATAGGATAGGATAGAGGATAGGATAGTATAAAGGATAGGATAGGATAGAGGATAGGATAGGATAGAGGATAGGATACGATAGAGGATAGGATAGGATAGAGGATAGGATAGGATAGATGATAGGAAAGGATAGAGGATAGGATAGAGGATAGCATAGGATAGAGGATAGGATAGGATAGGATAGGATAGAGGATAGGATAGGATAGGATAGAGGATAGGATAGGATAGAGGATAGGATAGGATAGAGCATAGGATAGGATAGAGCATAGGATACGATAGAGGATAGGATAGGGGATTGGATAGGATAGAGGATCGGATAGGACAGATGATATTATAGGAATGAGGATAGGATATGATAGAGGATGCGATATTATAGAGGATAGGATAGGATAGAGGATAGGATAGTATAGAGGATAGGATAGGATAGAGGATAGGATAGTATAAAGGATAGGATAGGATAGAGGATAGGATAGGATAGAGGATAGGATACGATAGAGGATACGATAGGATAGGATAGAGGATAGGATAGGATAGAGGATAGGATAGGATAGAGGATAGGATAGGATAGAGGATAGGATAGGATAGAGGATAGGATAGGATAGAGGATAGGATATGATAGAGGATAGGATAGGATAGAAGATAGGATAGGATAGATGATAGGATAGGATAGAGGATAGGATAAGATAGAGGATAATATAGGATAGAGGATAGGATAGGATAGAGGATAGGATATGATAGAGGATAAGATAGGATAGAGGATAGGATAGGATAGGATAGAGGATAGGATAGGATAGAGGATAGGATAGGATAGAGGATAGGATATGATAGAGGATAGGATAGGATAGAAGATAGGATAGGATAGATGATAGGATAGGATAGAGGATAGGGGATTGGATCGGATACAGGATAGGAGAGGATAGAGGATAGGATAGTATAGAGGATAGGATAGGATAGAGGATAGGATAGGATAGAGGATAGGATACGATAGAGGATACGATAGGATAGGATAGAGGATAGGATAGGATAGAGGATAGGATAGGATAGAGGATAGGATATGATAGAGGATAGGATAGGATAGAAGATAGGATAGGATAGATGATAGGATAGGATAGAGGATAGGATAAGATAGAGGATAAGATAGGATAGAGGATAGGATAGGATAGAGGTTAGGATAGGATAGAGGATAGGATAGGATAGAGCATAGGATACGATAGAGGATAGGATAGGGGATTGGATAGGATAGAGGATCGGATAGGACAGATGATATTATAGGAATGAGGATAGGATATGATAGAGGATACGATATTATAGAGGATAGGATAGGATAGAGGATAGGATAGGATAGAGGGTAGGATAGGATAGAGGATAGGATAGTATAGAGGATAGGATAGGATAGAGGATAGGATGCGATAGAGGATACGAAAGGATAGGATGGATGATATTATAGGATAGAGGATAGCATAGGATAGAGGATAGGATAGGATAGGATAGGATAGAGGATAGGATAGGATAGGATAGAGGATAGGATAGGATAGAGGATAGGATAGGATAGAGCATAGGATACGATAGAGGATAGGATAGGGGATTGGATAGGATAGAGGATCGGATAGGACAGATGATATTATAGGAATGAGGATAGGATATGATAGAGGATACGATATTATAGAGGATAGGATAGGATAGAGGATAGGATAGTATAGAGGATAGGATAGGATAGAGCATAGGATACGATAGAGGATAGGATGGGGGATTGGATAGGATAGAGGATCGGATAGGACAGATGATATTATAGGAATGAGGATAGGATATGATAGAGGATACGATATTATAGAGGATAGGATAGGATAGAGGATAGGATAGTATAGAGGATAGGATAGGATAGAGGATAGGATAGTATAAAGGATAGGATAGGATAGAGGATAGGATAGGATAGAGGATAGGATACGATAGAGGATAGGATAGGATAGAGGATAGGATAGGATAGATGATAGGAAAGGATAGAGGATAGGATAGAGGATAGCATAGGATAGAGGATAGGATAGGATAGGATAGGATAGAGGATAGGATAGGATAGGATAGAGGATAGGATAGGATAGAGGATAGGATAGGATAGAGCATAGGATAGGATAGAGCATAGGATACGATAGAGGATAGGATAGGGGATTGGATAGGATAGAGGATCGGATAGGACAGATGATATTATAGGAATGAGGATAGGATATGATAGAGGATGCGATATTATAGAGGATAGGATAGGATAGAGGATAGGATAGTATAGAGGATAGGATAGGATAGAGGATAGGATAGTATAAAGGATAGGATAGGATAGAGGATAGGATAGGATAGAGGATAGGATACGATAGAGGATACGATAGGATAGGATAGAGGATAGGATAGGATAGAGGATAGGATAGGATAGAGGATAGGATAGGATAGAGGATAGGATAGGATAGAGGATAGGATAGGATAGAGGATAGGATAGGATAGAGGATAGGATATGATAGAGGATAGGATAGGATAGAAGATAGGATAGGATAGATGATAGGATAGGATAGAGGATAGGATAAGATAGAGGATAAGATAGGATAGAGGATAGGATAGGATAGAGGATAGGATATGATAGAGGATAAGATAGGATAGAGGATAGGATAGGATAGAGGATAGGATAAGATAGAGGATAGGATAGGATAGATGATATTATAGGTTAGAGGAAAGGATATGATAGAGGATACGATATTGTAGAGGATAGGATAGTATAGAGGATAGGATAGGATAGAGGATAGGATAGGATAGAGGATAGGATAGGATAGAGGATAGGATATGATAGAGGATAGGATAGGATAGAAGATAGGATAGCATAGATGATAGGATAGGATAGAGGATAGGATAAGATAGAGGATAAGATAGGATAGAGGATAGGATAGGATAGAGGATAGGATATGATAGAGGATAGGATAGGATAGAAGATAGGATCGGATAGAGGATAGGATAGAGAATTGGATAGGATAGAGGATAGGATAAGATAGAGGATAGGATAGGATAGAGGATAGGATAGGGGATTGGATAGGATAGGATAGAGGATACGATAGGAATGACGATAGGATAGAGAATAGTATAGGATAGAGGATAGGGGATTGGATCGGATACAGGATAGGAGAGGATAGAGGATAGGATAGTTTAGAGGATAGGATAGGATAGAGGATAGGATACGATAGAGGATACGATAGGATAGGATAGAGGATAGGTTAGGATAGAGGATAGGATAGGATAGAGGATAGAATAGGGTAGAGGATAGGTAAGGATAGAGGATAGGATCGGATAGAGGATATGATAGGGGATTGGATAGGATAGAGGATAGGATAGGATACAGGATAGGATAGGATAGAGGATAGGATAGGATAGAGGATAGCATAGGATAGAGGATAGGATAGTATAGAGGATAGGATAGGATAGAGGATAGGATAGGATAGAGGATAGGATACGATAGAGGATACGAAAGGATAGGATAGAGGGTAGGATAGGATAGAGGATAGGATAGGATAGAGGATAGGATAGGGGATTGGATAGGATAGAGGATAGGATAGGATAGAGGATAGGTAAGGATAGAGGATAGGATAGGATAGAGGATAGGATATGATAGAGGATAGGATAGGATAGAAGATAGGATCGGATAGAGGATAGGATAGAGAATTGGATAGGATAGAGGATAGGATAAGATAGAGGATAGGATAGGATAGAGGATAGGATAGGATAGAGGATAGGATAGGATAGAGGATAGGATAGGATAGAGGATAGGATTGGATAGAGGATATCATAGGGGATTGGATAGGATAGATGATAGGAGACGATACAGGATAGGATAGGATAGAGGATAGGATAGGATAGATGATATTATAGGAAAGAGGAAAGGATATGATAGAGGATACGATATTATAGAGAATAGGATAGGATAGAGGATAGGTTAGGATAGAGGATAGGATAGGATAGAGGATAGAATAGGGTAGAGGATAGGTAAGGATAGAGGATAGGATCGGATAGAGGATGTGATAGGGGATTGGATAGGATAGAGGATAGGATAGGATACAGGATAGGATAGGATAGAGGATAGGATAGGATAGAGGATAGCATAGGATAGAGGATAGGATAGTATAGAGGATAGGATAGGATAGAGGATAGGATAGGATAGAGGATAGGATACGATAGAGGATACGAAAGGATAGGATAGAGGGTAGGATAGGATAGAGGATAGGATAGGATAGAGGATAGGATAGAGGATAGGATAGGATAGGATAGAGGATAGGATAGAGGATAGGATAGGATAGAGGATACGTTAGGATAGGATAGAGGATAGGATAGGATAGAGGATAGGATAGGATAGAGGATAGGATATGATAGAAGATAGGATAGGATAGATGATAGGATAGGATAGAGGATAGGATAAGATAGAGGATAAGATAGGATAGAGGATAGGATAGGATAGAGGATAGGATATGATAGAGGATAGGATAGGATAGAGGATAGGATAGGATAGAGGATAGGATAGGATAGAGGATAGGATATGATAGAGGATAGGATAGGATAGAAGATAGGATAGGATAGATGATAGGATAGGATAGAGGATAGGATAAGATAGAGGATAAGATAGGATAGAGGATAGGATAGGATAGAGGATAGGATATGATAGAGGATAGGATAGGATAGAAGATAGGATCGGATAGAGGATAGGATAGAGAATTGGATAGGATAGAGGATAGGATAAGATAGAGGATAGGATAGGATAGAGGATAGGATAGGATAGAGGATAGGATAGGATAGAGGATAGGATAGGATAGAGGATAGGATTGGATAGAGGATATCATAGGGGATTGGATAGGATAGATGATAGGAGACGATACAGGATAGGATAGGATAGAGGATAGGATAGGATAGATGATATTATAGGAAAGAGGAAAGGATATGATAGAGGATACGATATTATAGAGAATAGGATAGGATAGAGGATAGGTTAGGATAGAGGATAGGATAGGATAGAGGATAGAATAGGGTAGAGGATAGGTAAGGATAGAGGATAGGATCGGATAGAGGATATGATAGGGGATTGGATAGGATAGAGGATAGGATAGGATACAGGATAGGATAGGATAGAGGATAGGATAGGATAGAGGATAGCATAGGATAGAGGATAGGATAGTATAGAGGATAGGATAGGATAGAGGATAGGATAGGATAGAGGATAGGATACGAAAGGATAGGATAGAGGGTAGGATAGGATAGAGGATAGGATAGGATAGAGGATAGGATAGGATAGATGATAGGATATGATAGAGAATAGGATAGGATAGAGGATAGGATAGGATAGAGGATAGGATAGAGGATAGGATAGGATAGGATAGAGGATAGGATAGAGGATAGGATAGGATAGAGGATACGTTAGGATAGGATAGAGGATACGATAGGATAGGATAGAGGATAGGATAGGATAGAGGATTGGAGAGGATAGAGGATAGGATATGATAGAGGATAGGATAGGATAGAGGATAGGATAGGATAGAGGATAGGATAGTATAGAGGATAGGATATGATAGAGGATAGGATAGGATCGAGGATAGGATAGGACAGAGGATTGGATATAATAGAGGATAGGATAAGATAGAGGATAGGATAGGATAGAGGATAGGATAGGATAGAGGATAGGATAGGATAGAGGATAGGATATGATAGATGATAGGATAGGTTAGAGGATAGGATAAGATAGAGGATAGGATAGGATAGAGGATAGGATAGGGGATTGGATAGGATAGGATAGAGGATACGATAGGAATGAGGATAGGATAGAGAATAGTATAGGATAGAGGATAGGGGATTGGATCGGATACAGGATAGGAGAGGATAGAGGATAGGATAGTATAGAGGATAGGATAGGATAGAGGATAGGATAGGATAGAGGATAGGATACGATAGAGGATACGATAGGATAGGATAGAGGATAGGATAGGATAGAGGATAGGATAGGATAGAGGATAGGATAGGATAGAGGATAGGATATGATAGAGGATAGGATAGGATAGAAGATAGGATAGGATAGATGATAGGATAGGATAGAGGATAGGATAAGATAGAGGATAAGATATGATAGAGGATAGGATAGGATAGAGGATAGGATATGATAGAGGATAAGATAGGATAGAGGATAGGATAGGATAGAGGATAGGATAAGATAGAGGATAGGATAGGATAGATGATATTATAGGAATGAGGATAGGATATGATAGAGGATGCGATATTATAGAGGATAGGATAGGATAGAGGATAGGATAGTATAGAGGATAGAATAGGATAGAGGATAGGATAGTATAAAGGATAGGATAGGATAGAGGATAGGATAGGATAGAGGATAGGATACGATAAGGGATACGAAAGGATAGGATAGAGGGTAGGATAGGATAGAGGATAGGATAGGATAGAGGATAGGATAGGATAGAGGATAGGATATGATAGAGAATAGGATAGGATAGAGGATAGGATAGGATAGAGGATAGGATAGAGGATAGGATAGGATAGAGGATACGTTAGGATAGGATAGAGGATAGGATAGGATAGGATAGAGGATACGATAGGATAGGATAGAGGATAGGATAGCATAGAGGATTGGAGAGGATAGAGGATAGGATAGGATAGAGGATAGGATAGGATAGAGGATTGGAGAGGATAGAGGATAGGATATGATAGAGGATAGGATAGGATAGAGGATAGGATAGGATAGAGGATAGGATAGGATAGAGGATAGGATAGGATAGAGGATAGGATATGATAGAGGATAGGATAGGATAGAGGATAGAATAGGATACAGGATAGAATAGGATACAGGATAGGATAGGATAGAGGATAGAATAGGATAGAGGATAGGATAGGATAGAGGATAGGATAGGATAGAGGATAGGGTAGGATAGAGGATAGGATAGTATAGAGGATAGGATATAATAGAGGATAGGATACGATAGAGGATAGGGTACGATAAAGGATACGATAGGATAGGATAGAGGGCAGGATAGGATAGAGGATAGGATAGGATAGAGGATAGGATAGGATAGAGGATAGCATAGGATAGAGGATAGGATAGTATAGAGGATAGGATAGGATAGAGGATAGGATAGGATAGAGGATAGGATACGATAGAGGATACGAAAGGATAGGATAGAGGGTAGGATAGGATAGAGGATAGGATAGGATAGAGGATAGGATAGGATAGAGGATAGGATATGATAGAGAATAGGATAGGATAGAGGATAGGATAGGATAGAGGATAGGATAGAGGATAGGATAGGACAGGATAGAGGATAGGATAGAGGATAGGATAGGATAGAGGATACGTTAGGATAGGATAGAGGATACGATAGGATAGGATAGAGGATAGGATAGGATAGAGGATTGGAGAGGATAGAGGATAGGATATGATAGAGGATAGGATAGGATAGAGGATAGGATAGGATAGAGGATAGGATAGGATAGAGGATAGGATAGGATAGAGGATAGGATTGGATAGAGGATATCATAGGGGATTGGATAGGATAGATGATAGGAGACGATACAGGATAGGATAGGATAGAGGATAGGATAGGATAGATGATATTATAGGAAAGAGGAAAGGATATGATAGAGGATACGATATTATAGAGAATAGGATAGGATAGAGGATAGGTTAGGATAGAGGATAGGATAGGATAGAGGATAGAATAGGGTAGAGGATAGGTAAGGATAGAGGATAGGATCGGATAGAGGATGTGATAGGGGATTGGATAGGATAGAGGATAGGATAGGATACAGGATAGGATAGGATAGAGGATAGGATAGGATAGAGGATAGCATAGGATAGAGGATAGGATAGTATAGAGGATAGGATAGGATAGAGGATAGGATAGGATAGAGGATAGGATACGATAGAGGATACGAAAGGATAGGATAGAGGGTAGGATAGGATAGAGGATAGGATAGGATAGAGGATAGGATAGAGGATAGGATAGGATAGGATAGAGGATAGGATAGAGGATAGGATAGGATAGAGGATACGTTAGGATAGGATAGAGGATAGGATAGGATAGAGGATAGGATAGGATAGAGGATAGGATATGATAGAAGATAGGATAGGATAGATGATAGGATAGGATAGAGGATAGGATAAGATAGAGGATAAGATAGGATAGAGGATAGGATAGGATAGAGGATAGGATATGATAGAGGATAAGATAGGATAGAGGATAAGATAGGATAGAGGATAGGATAGGATAGAGGATAGGATATGATAGAGGATAAGATAGGATAGAGGATAGGATAGGATAGAGGATAGGATAAGATAGAGGATAGGATAGGATAGATATATATTATAGGAAAGAGGAAAGGATATGATAGAGGATACGATATTGTAGAGGATAGGATAGTATAGAGGATAGGATAGGATAGAGGATAGGATAGGATAGAGGATAGGATAGGATAGAGGATAGGATATGATAGAGGATAGGATAGGATAGAAGATAGGATAGGATAGATGATAGGATAGGATAGAGGATAGGATAAGATAGAGGATAAGATAGGATAGAGGATAGGATAGGATAGAGGATAGGATATGATAGAGGATAGGATAGGATAGAAGATAGGATCGGATAGAGGATAGGATAGAGAATTGGATAGGATAGAGGATAGGATAAGATAGAGGATAGGATAGGATAGAGGATAGGATAGGATAGAGGATAGGATAGGATAGAGGATAGGATAGGATAGAGGATAGGATTGGATAGAGGATATCATAGGGGATTGGATAGGATAGATGATAGGAGACGATACAGGATAGGATAGGATAGAGGATAGGATAGGATAGATGATATTATAGGAAAGAGGAAAGGATATGATAGAGGATACGATATTATAGAGAATAGGATAGGATAGAGGATAGGTTAGGATAGAGGATAGGATAGGATAGAGGATAGAATAGGGTAGAGGATAGGTAAGGATAGAGGATAGGATCGGATAGAGGATATGATAGGGGATTGGATAGGATAGAGGATAGGATAGGATACAGGATAGGATAGGATAGAGGATAGGATAGGATAGAGGATAGCATAGGATAGAGGATAGGATAGTATAGAGGATAGGATAGGATAGAGGATAGGATAGGATAGAGGATAGGATACGATAGAGGATACGAAAGGATAGGATAGAGGGTAGGATAGGATAGAGGATAGGATAGGATAGAGGATAGGATAGGATAGATGATAGGATATGATAGAGAATAGGATAGGATAGAGGATAGGATAGGATAGAGGATAGGATAGAGGATAGGATAGGATAGGATAGAGGATAGGATAGAGGATAGGATAGGATAGAGGATACGTTAGGATAGGATAGAGGATACGATAGGATAGGATAGAGGATAGGATAGGATAGAGGATTGGAGAGGATAGAGGATAGGATATGATAGAGGATAGGATAGGATAGAGGATAGGATAGGATAGAGGATAGGATAGTATAGAGGATAGGATATGATAGAGGATAGGATAGGATCGAGGATAGGATAGGACAGAGGATTGGATATAATAGAGGATAGGATAAGATAGAGGATAGGATAGGATAGAGGATAGGATAGGATAGAGGATAGGATAGGATAGAGGATAGGATATGATAGATGATAGGATAGGTTAGAGGATAGGATAAGATAGAGGATAGGATAGGATAGAGGATAGGATAGGGGATTGGATAGGATAGGATAGAGGATACGATAGGAATGAGGATAGGATAGAGAATAGTATAGGATAGAGGATAGGGGATTGGATCGGATACAGGATAGGAGAGGATAGAGGATAGGATAGTATAGAGGATAGGATAGGATAGAGGATAGGATAGGATAGAGGATAGGATACGATAGAGGATACGATAGGATAGGATAGAGGATAGGATAGGATAGAGGATAGGATAGGATAGAGGATAGGATAGGATAGAGGATAGGATAGGATAGAGGATAGGATAGGATAGAGGATAGGATATGATAGAGGATAGGATAGGATAGAAGATAGGATAGGATAGATGATAGGATAGGATAGAGGATAGGATAAGATAGAGGATAAGATATGATAGAGGATAGGATAGGATAGAGGATAGGATATGATAGAGGATAAGATAGGATAGAGGATAGGATAGGATAGAGGATAGGATAAGATAGAGGATAGGATAGGATAGATGATATTATAGGAATGAGGATAGGATATGATAGAGGATGCGATATTATAGAGGATAGGATAGGATAGAGGATAGGATAGTATAGAGGATAGAATAGGATAGAGGATAGGATAGTATAAAGGATAGGATAGGATAGAGGATAGGATAGGATAGAGGATAGGATACGATAAGGGATACGAAAGGATAGGATAGAGGGTAGGATAGGATAGAGGATAGGATAGGATAGAGGATAGGATAGGATAGAGGATAGGATATGATAGAGAATAGGATAGGATAGAGGATAGGATAGGATAGAGGATAGGATAGAGGATAGGATAGGATAGAGGATACGTTAGGATAGGATAGAGGATAGGATAGGATAGGATAGAGGATACGATAGGATAGGATAGAGGATAGGATAGCATAGAGGATTGGAGAGGATAGAGGATAGGATAGGATAGAGGATAGGATAGGATAGAGGATTGGAGAGGATAGAGGATAGGATATGATAGAGGATAGGATAGGATAGAGGATAGGATAGGATAGAGGATAGGATAGGATAGAGGATAGGATAGGATAGAGGATAGGATATGATAGAGGATAGGATAGGATAGAGGATAGAATAGGATACAGGATAGAATAGGATACAGGATAGGATAGGATAGAGGATAGAATAGGATAGAGGATAGGATAGGATAGAGGATAGGATAGGATAGAGGATAGGGTAGGATAGAGGATAGGATAGTATAGAGGATAGGATATAATAGAGGATAGGATAGGATAGAGGATAGGGTACGATAAAGGATACGATAGGATAGGATAGAGGGCAGGATAGGATAGAGGATAGGATAGGATAGAGGATAGGATAGGATAGAGGATAGCATAGGATAGAGGATAGGATAGTATAGAGGATAGGATAGGATAGAGGATAGGATAGGATAGAGGATAGGATACGATAGAGGATACGAAAGGATAGGATAGAGGGTAGGATAGGATAGAGGATAGGATAGGATAGAGGATAGGATAGGATAGAGGATAGGATAAGATAGAGGATAAGATAAGATAGAGGATAGGATAGGATAGAGGATAGGATATGATAGAGGATAGGATAGGATAGAAGATAGGATCGGATAGAGGATAGGATAGAGAATTGGATAGGATAGAGGATAGGATAAGATAGAGGATAGGATAGGATAGAGGATAGGATAGGATAGAGGATAGGATAGGATAGAGGATAGGATAGGATAGAGGATAGGATTGGATAGAGGATATCATAGGGGATTGGATAGGATAGATGATAGGAGACGATACAGGATAGGATAGGATAGAGGATAGGATAGGATAGATGATATTATAGGAAAGAGGAAAGGATATGATAGAGGATACGATATTATAGAGAATAGGATAGGATAGAGGATAGGTTAGGATAGGATAGAGGATACGATAGGATAGGATAGAGGATAGGATAGGATAGAGGATTGGAGAGGATAGAGGATAGGATATGATAGAGGATAGGATAGGATAGAGGATAGGATAGGATAGAGGATAGGATAGTATAGAGGATAGGATATGATAGAGGATAGGATAGGATCGAGGATAGGATAGGACAGAGGATTGGATATAATAGAGGATAGGATAAGATAGAGGATAGGATAGGATAGAGGATAGGATAGGATAGAGGATAGGATAGGATAGAGGATAGGATAGGATAGATGATAGGATAGGTTAGAGGATAGGATAAGATAGAGGATAGGATAGGATAGAGGATAGGATAGGGGATTGGATAGGATAGGATAGAGGATACGATAGGAATGAGGGTAGGATAGAGAATAGTATAGGATAGAGGATAGGGGATTGGATCGGATACAGGATAGGAGAGGATAGAGGATAGGATAGTATAGAGGATAGGATAGGATAGAGGATAGGATAGGATAGAGGATATGATACGATAGAGGATACGATAGGATAGGATAGAGGATAGGATAGGATAGAGGATATGATAGGATAGAGGATAGGATAGGATAGAGGATAGGATAGGATAGAGGATAGGATAGGATAGAGGATAGGATAGGATAGAGGATAGGATAGGATAGAGGATAGGATATGATAGAGGATAGGATAGGATAGAATATAGGATAGGATAGATGATAGGATAGGATAGAGGATAGGATAAGATAGAGGATAAGATAGGATAGAGGATAGGATAGGATAGAGGATAGGATATGATAGAGGATAAGATAGGATAGAGGATAGGATAGGATAGAGGATAGGATAAGATAGAGGATAGGATAGGATAGATGATATTATAGGAAAGAGGAAAGGATATGATAGAGGATACGATATTGTAGAGGATAGGATAGTATAGAGGATAGGATAGGATAGAGGATAGGATAGGATAGAGGATAGGATAGGATAGAGGATAGGATATGATAGAGGATAGGATAGGATAGAAGATAGGATAGGATAGATGATATTATAGGATAGAGGATAGGATAGGATAGAGGATAGGATAGGATAGAGGATAGGATAGGATAGAGGATAGGATTGGATAGAGGATATCATAGGGGATTGGATAGGATAGATGATAGGAGACGATACAGGATAGGATAGGATAGAGGATAGGATAGGATAGATGATATTATAGGAAAGAGGAAAGGATATGATAGAGGATACGATATTATAGAGAATAGGATAGGATAGAGGATAGGTTAGGATAGAGGATAGGATAGGATAGAGGATAGAATAGGGTAGAGGATAGGTAAGGATAGAGGATAGGATCGGATAGAGGATATGATAGGGGATTGGATAGGATAGAGGATAGGATAGGATACAGGATAGGATAGGATAGAGGATAGGAAAGGATGGAGGATAGGATAGGATAGAGGATAGGATAGGATAGAGGATAGGATAAGATAGAGGATAGGTAGGATAGAGGATAGGATAGGATAGAGGATATGATAGGGTAGAGGATAGGATAGGGGATTGGATAGGATAGAGGATAGGATAGGATAGAGGATAGGATAGGATAGAGGATAGGATACGATAGAGGATACGATAGGATAAGATAGAGGATAGGATACGATAGAGGATACGATAGGATAGGATAGAGGATAGGATAGGATAGAGGATAGGATGGGATAGAGGATAGGATAGGATAGAGGATAGGATAGGATGGAGGATAGGATAGGATAGAGGATAGGATAGAGGATAGGATAGGATAGAGGATAGGATAGGATAGAGGATAGGATATGATAGTGGATCGGATAGGATAGAGGATAGGATAGGATAGATGATAGGATAGGTTAGAGGATAGGATAAGATAGAGGATAGGATAGGATAGAAGATAGGATAGGATAGATGATATTATAGGAAAGAGGAAAGGATATGATAGAGGATACGATATTATAGAAGATAGGGTAGGACAGAGGATTGGATAGCATAGAGGATAGGATAGAGAATATGATACGGTAGACGATAGGGGATTGGATCGGATACAGGATAGGAGGCGGTACAGGATAGGATATAATAGGATAGAGAATAGGATAGGATAGAGGATAGGTTTGGATAGAGGATAGGATAGGATAGAGGATAGAATAGGGTAGAGGATAGGTTAGGATAGAGGATAGGATCGGATAGAGGATATGATAGGGGATTTCTATGGGATAGAGGATAGGATAGGATACAGGATAGGATAGGATAGAGGATAGGAAAGGATAGAGGATAGGATAGGATAGAGGATAGGATAGGATAGAGGATAGGATAAGATAGAGGATAGGTAGGATAGAGGATCGGATAGGATAGAGGATAGGATAGGGTAGAGGATAGGATAGGATAGAGGATAGGATAGGATAGATGATAGGATAGGATAGAGGATAGGATAAGATAGAGGATAGGATAGGATAGAGGATAGGATAGGGGATTGGATAGGATAGAGGATAGGATAGGATAGAGGATAGGATAGGATAGAGGATAGGATAGGATAGAGGATAGGATAGGATAGAGGATAGGATAGGATAGAGGATAGGATATGATAGAGGATAGGATAGGATAGAAGATAGGATAGGATAGATGATAGGATAGGATAGAGGATAGGATAAGATAGAGGATAAGATAGGATAGAGGATAGGATAGGATAGAGGATAGGATAGGATAGAGGATAGGATAGGATAGAGGATAGGATATTATATAGGATAGGATAGGATAGAAGATAGGATAGGATAGATGATAGGATAAGATAGAGGATAGGATAGGATAGAGGATAGGATAGGGGATTGGATATTATAGAGGATAGGATAGGATAGAGGATAGGATAGGATAGAGGATAGGATAGGATAGAGGATAGGATAGGATAGAGGATAGGATAGGGGATTGGATAGGATATGATAGAGGATAAGATATGATAGAGGATAGGATAGGATAGATGATAGGATAGGATAGAGGATAGGATAAGATAGATGATAGGATAGGATAGATGATATTATAGGAAAGAGGAAAGGATATGATAGAGGATACGATATTGTAGAGGATAGGATAGTATAGAGGATAGGATAGGATAGAGGATAGGATAGGATAGAGGATAGGATACGATAGAGGATACGATAGGATAGGATAGAGGATAGGATAGGATAGAGGATAGGATATGATAGAGAATAGGATAGGATAGAGGATAGGATAGGATAGAGGATAGGATAGAGGATAGGATAGGATAGAGGATAGGATAGGATAGAGGATAGGATATGATAGATGATAGGATAGGTTAGAGGATAGGATAAGATAGAGGATAGGATAGGATAGAGGATAGGATAGGGGATTGGATAGGATAGGATAGAGGATACGATAGGAATGAGGATAGGATAGAGAATAGTATAGGATAGAGGATAGGGGATTGGATCGGATACAGGATAGGAGAGGATAGAGGATAGGATAGTATAGAGGATAGGATAGGATAGAGGATAGGATAGGATAGAGGATAGGATACGATAGAGGATACGATAGGATAGGATAGAGGATAGGATAGGATAGAGGATAGGATAAGATAGAGGATAAGATAAGATAGAGGATAGGATAGGATAGAGGATAGGATATGATAGAGGATAGGATAGGATAGAAGATAGGATCGGATAGAGGATAGGATAGAGAATTGGATAGGATAGAGGATAGGATAAGATAGAGGATAGGATAGGATAGAGGATAGGATAGGATAGAGGATAGGATAGGATAGAGGATAGGATAGGATAGAGGATAGGATTGGATAGAGGATATCATAGGGGATTGGATAGGATAGATGATAGGAGACGATACAGGATAGGATAGGATAGAGGATAGGATAGGATAGATGATATTATAGGAAAGAGGAAAGGATATGATAGAGGATACGATATTATAGAGAATAGGATAGGATAGAGGATAGGTTAGGATAGAGGATAGGATAGGATAGAGGATAGAATAGGGTAGAGGATAGGTAAGGATAGAGGATAGGATCGGATAGAGGATATGATAGGGGATTGGATAGGATAGAGGATAGGATAGGATACAGGATAGGATAGGATAGAGGATAGGATAGGATAGAGGATAGCATAGGATAGAGGATAGGATAGTATAGAGGATAGGATAGGATAGAGGATAGGATAGGATAGAGGATAGGATACGATAGAGGATACGAAAGGATAGGATAGAGGGTAGGATAGGATAGAGGATAGGATAGGATAGAGGATAGGATAGGATAGATGATAGGATATGATAGAGAATAGGATAGGATAGAGGATAGGATAGGATAGAGGATAGGATAGAGGATAGGATAGGATAGGATAGAGGATAGGATAGAGGATAGGATAGGATAGAGGATACGTTAGGATAGGATAGAGGATACGATAGGATAGGATAGAGGATAGGATAGGATAGAGGATTGGAGAGGATAGAGGATAGGATATGATAGAGGATAGGATAGGATAGAGGATAGGATAGGATAGAGGATAGGATAGTATAGAGGATAGGATATGATAGAGGATAGGATAGGATCGAGGATAGGATAGGACAGAGGATTGGATATAATAGAGGATAGGATAAGATAGAGGATAGGATAGGATAGAGGATAGGATAGGATAGAGGATAGGATAGGATAGAGGATAGGATAGGATAGATGATAGGATAGGTTAGAGGATAGGATAAGATAGAGGATAGGATAGGATAGAGGATAGGATAGGGGATTGGATAGGATAGGATAGAGGATACGATAGGAATGAGGATAGGATAGAGAATAGTATAGGATAGAGGATAGGGGATTGGATCGGATACAGGATAGGAGAGGATAGAGGATAGGATAGTATAGAGGATAGGATAGGATAGAGGATAGGATAGGATAGAGGATAGGATACGATAGAGGATACGATAGGATAGGATAGAGGATAGGATAGGATAGAGGATAGGATAGGATAGAGGATAGGATAGGATAGAGGATAGGATAGGATAGAGGATAGGATAGGATAGAGGATAGGATAGGATAGAGGATAGGATATGATAGAGGATAGGATAGGATAGAAGATAGGATAGGATAGATGATAGGATAGGATAGAGGATAGGATAAGATAGAGGATAAGATAGGATAGAGGATAGGATAGGATAGAGGATAGGATATGATAGAGGATAAGATAGGATAGAGGATAGGATAGGATAGAGGATAGGATAAGATAGAGGATAGGATAGGATAGATGATATTATAGGAAAGAGGAAAGGATATGATAGAGGATACGATATTGTAGAGGATAGGATAGTATAGAGGATAGGATAGGATAGAGGATAGGATAGGATAGAGGATAGGATAGGATAGAGGATAGGATATGATAGAGGATAGGATAGGATAGAAGATAGGATAGGATAGATGATAGGGTAGGATAGAGGATAGGATAAGATAGAGGATAAGATAGGATAGAGGATAGGATAGGATAGAGGATAGGATATGATAGAGGATAGGATAGGATAGAAGATAGGATCGGATAGAGGATAGGATAGAGAATTGGATAGGATAGAGGATAGGATAAGATAGAGGATAGGATAGGATAGAGGATAGGATAGGATAGAGGATAGGATAGGATAGAGGATAGGATAGGATAGAGGATAGGATTGGATAGAGGATATCATAGGGGATTGGATAGGATAGATGATAGGAGACGATACAGGATAGGATAGGATAGAGGATAGGATAGGATAGATGATATTATAGGAAAGAGGAAAGGATATGATAGAGGATACGATATTATAGAGAATAGGATAGGATAGAGGATAGGTTAGGATAGAGGATAGGATAGGATAGAGGATAGAATAGGGTAGAGGATAGGTAAGGATAGAGGATAGGATCGGATAGAGGATATGATAGGGGATTGGATAGGATAGAGGATAGGATAGGATACAGGATAGGATAGGATAGAGGATAGGAAAGGATGGAGGATAGGATAGGATAGAGGATAGGATAGGATAGAGGATAGGATAAGATAGAGGATAGGTAGGATAGAGGATAGGATAGGATAGAGGATATGATAGGGTAGAGGATAGGATAGGGGATTGGATAGGATAGAGGATAGGATAGGATAGAGGATAGGATAGGATAGAGGATAGGATACGATAGAGGATACGTTAGGATAAGATAGAGGATAGGATACGATAGAGGATACGATAGGATAGGATAGAGGATAGGATAGAGGATAGGATAGGATAGAGGATAGGATAGAGGATAGGATAGGATAGAGGATAGGATAGGATAGAGGATAGGATATGATAGATGATAGGATAGGTTAGAGGATAGGATAAGATAGAGGATAGGATAGGATAGAGGATAGGATAGGGGATTGGATAGGATAGGATAGAGGATACGATAGGAATGAGGATAGGATAGAGAATAGTATAGGATAGAGGATAGGGGATTGGATCGGATACAGGATAGGAGAGGATAGAGGATAGGATAGTATAGAGGATAGGATAGGATAGAGGATAGGATAGGATAGAGGATAGGATACGATAGAGGATACGATAGGATAGGATAGAGGATAGGATAGGATAGAGGATAGGATAAGATAGAGGATAAGATAAGATAGAGGATAGGATAGGATAGAGGATAGGATATGATAGAGGATAGGATAGGATAGAAGATAGGATCGGATAGAGGATAGGATAGAGAATTGGATAGGATAGAGGATAGGATAAGATAGAGGATAGGATAGGATAGAGGATAGGATAGGATAGAGGATAGGATAGGATAGAGGATAGGATAGGATAGAGGATAGGATTGGATAGAGGATATCATAGGGGATTGGATAGGATAGATGATAGGAGACGATACAGGATAGGATAGGATAGAGGATAGGATAGGATAGATGATATTATAGGAAAGAGGAAAGGATATGATAGAGGATACGATATTATAGAGAATAGGATAGGATAGAGGATAGGTTAGGATAGAGGATAGGATAGGATAGAGGATAGAATAGGGTAGAGGATAGGTAAGGATAGAGGATAGGATCGGATAGAGGATATGATAGGGGATTGGATAGGATAGAGGATAGGATAGGATACAGGATAGGATAGGATAGAGGATAGGATAGGATAGAGGATAGCATAGGATAGAGGATAGGATAGTATAGAGGATAGGATAGGATAGAGGATAGGATAGGATAGGGGATAGGATACGATAGAGGATACGAAAGGATAGGATAGAGGGTAGGATAGGATAGAGGATAGGATAGGATAGAGGATAGGATAGGATAGATGATAGGATATGATAGAGAATAGGATAGGATAGAGGATAGGATAGGATAGAGGATAGGATAGAGGATAGGATAGGATAGGATAGAGGATAGGATAGAGGATAGGATAGGATAGAGGATACGTTAGGATAGGATAGAGGATACGATAGGATAGGATAGAGGATAGGATAGGATAGAGGATTGGAGAGGATAGAGGATAGGATATGATAGAGGATAGGATAGGATAGAGGATAGGATAGGATAGAGGATAGGATAGTATAGAGGATAGGATATGATAGAGGATAGGATAGGATCGAGGATAGGATAGGACAGAGGATTGGATATAATAGAGGATAGGATAAGATAGAGGATAGGATAGGATAGAGGATAGGATAGGATAGAGGATAGGATAGGATAGAGGATAGGATAGGATAGATGATAGGATAGGTTAGAGGATAGGATAAGATAGAGGATAGGATAGGATAGAGGATAGGATAGGGGATTGGATAGGATAGGATAGAGGATACGATAGGAATGAGGATAGGATAGAGAATAGTATAGGATAGAGGATAGGGGATTGGATCGGATACAGGATAGGAGAGGATAGAGGATAGGATAGTATAGAGGATAGGATAGGATAGAGGATAGGATAGGATAGAGGATAGGATACGATAGAGGATACGATAGGATAGGATAGAGGATAGGATAGGATAGAGGATAGGATAGGATAGAGGATAGGATAGGATAGAGGATAGGATAGGATAGAGGATAGGATAGGATAGAGGATAGGATAGGATAGAGGATAGGATATGATAGAGGATAGGATAGGATAGAAGATAGGATAGGATAGATGATAGGATAGGATAGAGGATAGGATAAGATAGAGGATAAGATAGGATAGAGGATAGGATAGGATAGAGGATAGGATATGATAGAGGATAAGATAGGATAGAGGATAGGATAGGATAGAGGATAGGATAAGATAGAGGATAGGATAGGATAGATGATATTATAGGAAAGAGGAAAGGATATGATAGAGGATACGATATTGTAGAGGATAGGATAGTATAGAGGATAGGATAGGATAGAGGATAGGATAGGATAGAGGATAGGATAGGATAGAGGATAGGATATGATAGAGGATAGGATAGGATAGAAGATAGGATAGGATAGATGATAGGGTAGGATAGAGGATAGGATAAGATAGAGGATAAGATAGGATAGAGGATAGGATAGGATAGAGGATAGGATATGATAGAGGATAGGATAGGATAGAAGATAGGATCGGATAGAGGATAGGATAGAGAATTGGATAGGATAGAGGATAGGATAAGATAGAGGATAGGATAGGATAGAGGATAGGATAGGATAGAGGATAGGATAGGATAGAGGATAGGATAGGATAGAGGATAGGATTGGATAGAGGATATCATAGGGGATTGGATAGGATAGATGATAGGAGACGATACAGGATAGGATAGGATAGAGGATAGGATAGGATAGATGATATTATAGGAAAGAGGAAAGGATATGATAGAGGATACGATATTATAGAGAATAGGATAGGATAGAGGATAGGTTAGGATAGAGGATAGGATAGGATAGAGGATAGAATAGGGTAGAGGATAGGTAAGGATAGAGGATAGGATCGGATAGAGGATATGATAGGGGATTGGATAGGATAGAGGATAGGATAGGATACAGGATAGGATAGGATAGAGGATAGGAAAGGATGGAGGATAGGATAGGATAGAGGATAGGATAGGATAGAGGATAGGATAAGATAGAGGATAGGTAGGATAGAGGATAGGATAGGATAGAGGATATGATAGGGTAGAGGATAGGATAGGGGATTGGATAGGATAGAGGATAGGATAGGATAGAGGATAGGATAGGATAGAGGATAGGATACGATAGAGGATACGTTAGGATAAGATAGAGGATAGGATACGATAGAGGATACGATAGGATAGGATAGAGGATAGGATAGGATAGAGGATAGGATGGGATAGAGGATAGGATAGGATAGAGGATAGGATAGGGTGGAGGATAGGATAGGATAGAGGATAGGATAGAGGATAGGATAGGATAGAGGATAGGATAGGATAGGGGATAGGATATGATAGTGGATCGGATAGGATAGAGGATAGGATAGGATAGATGATAGGATAGGTTAGAGGATAGGATAAGATAGAGGATAGGATAGGATAGAAGATAGGATAGGATAGATGATATTATAGGAAAGAGGAAAGGATATGATAGAGGATACGATATTATAGAGGATAGGGTAGGACAGAGGATTGGATAGCATAGAGGATAGGATAGAGAATATGATACGGTAGACGATAGGGGATTGGATCGGATACAGGATAGGAGGCGGTACAGGATAGGATATAATAGGATAGAGAATAGGATAGGATAGAGGATAGGTTTGGATAGAGGATAGGATAGGATAGAGGATAGAATAGGGTAGAGGATAGGTTAGGATAGAGGATAGGATCGGATAGAGGATATGATAGGGGATTTCTATGGGATAGAGGATAGGATAGGATACAGGATAGGATAGGATAGAGGATAGGAAAGGATAGAGGATAGGATAGGATAGAGGATAGGATAGGATAGAGGATAGGATAAGATAGAGGATAGGTAGGATAGAGGATCGGATAGGATAGAGGATAGGATAGGGTAGAGGATAGGATAGGATAGATGATAGGATAGGATAGAGGATAGGATAAGATAGAGGATAGGATAGGATAGAGGATAGGATAGGGGATTGGATAGGATAGAGGATAGGATAGGATAGAGGATAGGATAGGATAGAGGATAGGATAGGATAGAGGATAGGATAGGATAGAGGATAGGATAGGATAGAGGATAGGATATGATAGAGGATAGGATAGGATAGAAGATAGGATAGGATAGATGATAGGATAGGATAGAGGATAGGATAAGATAGAGGATAAGATAGGATAGAGGATAGGATAGGATAGAGGATAGGATAGGATAGAGGATAGGATATGATAGAGGATAGGATAGGATAGAAGATAGGATAGGATAGATGATAGGATAGGATAGAGGATAGGATAAGATAGAGGATAAGATAGGATAGAGGATAGGATAGGATAGAGGATAGGATATGATAGAGGATAAGATAGGATAGAGGAAAGGATAGGATAGATGATAGGATAGGATAGAGGATAGGATAAGATTGAGGATAGGATAGGATAGATGATATTATAGGAAAGAGGAAAGGATATGATAGAGGATACGATATTGTAGAGGATAGGATAGTATAGTGGATAGGATAGGATAGAGGATAGGATAGGATAGAGGATAGGATAGGATAGAGGATAGGATATGATACAGGATAGGATAGGATCGAAGATAGGATAGGATAGATGATAGGATAGGATAGAGGATAGGATAAGATAGAGGATAAGATAGAATAGAGGATAGGATAGGATAGAGGATAGGATAAGATAGAGGATATGATAGGATAGAGCGTAGGATAGGATAGAGGATAGGATAGGATAGAGGATAGGATACGATAGAGGATATAATAGGATAGAGGATAGGAAAGGATAGAGGATAGGATAGGATAGAGGATAGCATAGGATAGAGGATAGGATAGGACAGGATAGAGGATAGGATAGGATAGAGGATAGGATAGGATAGAGCATAGGATACGATAGAGGATAGGATAGTGAATTGGATAGGATAGAGGATAGGATAGGACAGATGATATTATAGGAATGAGGATAGGATATGATAGAGGATACGATATTATAGAGGATAGGATAGGATAGAGGATAGGATAGGATAGAGGGTAGGATAGTATAGAGGATAGGATAGGATAGAGGATAGGATAGGATAGAGGATAGGATGCGATAGAGGATACGAAAGGATAGGATAGAGGGTAGGATAGGATAGAGGATAGGATAGGATAGAGGATAGGAGAGGATAGAGGATAGGATATGATAGAGGATAGGATAGGATAGAGGATAGGATAGGATAGAGGATAGGATAGTATAGAGGATAGGATAAGATAGAGGATATGATAGGATAGAGGATAGGATAGGATCGAGGATAGGATAGGACAGAGGATACGATAGGATAGGATAGAGAATAGGATAGGATAGAGGATAGGATAGGATAGAGGATAGGATAGGATAGAGGATAGAATAGGATAGAGGATAGGATATGATAGAGGATAGGATAGGATAGAGGATAGGATAGGATAGAGGATAGGATAGGATAGAGGATAGGGTAGGATAGAGGATAGGATAGTATAGAGGATAGGATATAATAGAGGATAGGATACGATAAAGAATACGATAGGATAGGATAGAGGGTAGGATAGGATAGGGGATAGGATAGGATAGAGGATAGGATAGGATAGAGGATATAATAGGATAGAGGATAGGATAGGATAGAGGATAGGATAGGGTAGAGGATAGGATAGGATAGAGGATAGGATAGGATAGATGATAGGATAGGATAGAGGATAGGATAGGGGATTGGATAGGATAGAGGATAGGATAGGATAGAGGATAGGATAGGATAGAGGATAGGATAGGATAGAGGATAGGATAGGATAGAGGATACGATAGGATAGGATAGAGGATAGGATAGGATAGGATAGAGGATAGGATAGGATAGATCATAGGATAGGATAGAGGATAGGATAGGATAGAGGATAGGATAGGATAGAGGATAGGATAGGGGATTGGATAGGATAGGATAGAGGATACGATAGGAATGACGATAGGATAGAGAATAGTATAGGATAGAGGATAGGGGATTGGATCGGATACAGGATAGGAGAGGATAGAGGATAGGATAGTATAGAGGATAGGATAGGATAGAGGATAGGATAGGATAGAGGATAGGATACGATAGAGGATACGATAGGATAGGATAGAGGATAGGATAGGATAGAGGATAGGATAGGATAGAGGATAGGATATGATAGAGGATAGGATAGGATAGAAGATAGGATAGGATAGATGATAGGATAGGATAGAGGATAGGATAAGATAGAGGATAAGATAGGATAGAGGATAGGATAGGATAGAGGATAGGATAGGATAGAGGATAGGATAGGATAGAGGATAGGATATTATATAGGATAGGATAGGATAGAAGATAGGATAGGATAGATGATAGGATAGGATAGAGGATAGGATAAGATAGAGGATAGGATATGATAGAGGATAAGATAGGATAGAGGATAGGATAGGATAGATGATAGGATAGGATAGAGGATAGGATAAGATAGAGGATAGGATAGGATAGATGATATTATAGGAAAGAGGAAAGGATATGATAGAGGATACGATATTGTAGAGGATAGGATAGTATAGAGGATAGGATAGGATAGAGGATAGGATAGGATAGAGGATAGGATACGATAGAGGATACGATAGGATAGGATAGAGGATAGGATAGGGTAGAGGATAGGATAGGATAGAGGATAGAGGATAGGATAGGATAGAGGATACGATAGGAATGAGGATAGGATAGAGAATAGGATAGGATAGAGGATAGGGGATTGGATCGGATACAGGATAGGACAGGATAGAGGATAGGATAGTATAGATGATAGGATAGGATAGAGGATAGGATAGGATAGAGGATAGGATACGATAGAGGATACGATAGGATAGGATAGAGGATAGGATAGGATAGGATAGAGGATAGGATAGGATAGAGGATAGGATAGGATAGAGGATAGGATAGGATAGAGGATAGGATATGATAGAGGATAGGATAGGATAGAAGATAGGATAGGATAGATGATAG
Organism: Halictus rubicundus; assembly: GCF_050948215.1. Lineage (NCBI taxonomy): Eukaryota > Metazoa > Arthropoda > Insecta > Hymenoptera > Halictidae > Halictus > Halictus rubicundus. The sequence goes on along the minus strand of NW_027488968.1, from coordinate 130,397 downwards.
GATAGGATAGAGGATAGGATAAGATAGAGGATAAGATAGGATAGAGGATAGGATAGGATAGAGGATAGGATAAGATAGAGGATATGATAGGATAGAGCGTAGGATAGGATAGAGGATAGGATAGGATAGAGGATAGGATACGATAGAGGATATAATAGGATAGAGGATAGGAAAGGATAGAGGATAGGATAGGATAGAGGATAGCATAGGATAGAGGATAGGATAGGACAGGATAGAGGATAGGATAGGATAGAGGATAGGATAGGATAGAGCATAGGATACGATAGAGGATAGGATAGTGAATTGGATAGGATAGAGGATAGGATAGGACAGATGATATTATAGGAATGAGGATAGGATATGATAGAGGATACGATATTATAGAGGATAGGATAGGATAGAGGATAGGATAGGATAGAGGGTAGGATAGTATATAGGATAGGATAGGATAGAGGATAGGATAGGATAGAGGATAGGATGAAATAGAGGATACGAAAGGATAGGATAGAGGGTAGGATAGGATAGAGGATAGGATAGGATCGAGGATAGGATAAGATAGAGGATATGATAGGATAGACGATAGGATACGATAGAGGATAGGATAGGATCGAGGATAGGATAGGACAGAGGATACGATAGGATAGGATAGAGAATAGGATAGGATAGAGGATAGGATAGGATAGAGGATAGGATAGGATAGAGGATAGAATAGGATAGAGGATAGGATATGATAGAGGATAGGATAGGATAGAGGATAGGATAGGATAGAGGATAGGATAGGATAGAGGATAGGGTAGGATAGAGGATAGGATAGTATAGAGGATAGGATATAATAGAGGATAGGATACGATAAAGAATACGATAGGATAGGATAGAGGGTAGGATAGGATAGGGGATAGGATAGGATAGAGGATAGGATAGGATAGAGGATATAATAGGATAGAGGATAGGATAGGATAGAGGATAGGATAGGGTAGAGGATAGGATAGGATAGAGGATAGGATAGGATAGATGATAGGATAGGATAGAGGATAGGATAGGGGATTGGATAGGATAGAGGATAGGATAGGATAGAGGATAGGATAGGATAGAGGATAGGATAGGATAGAGGATACGATAGGGTAGGATAGAGGATAGGATAGGATAGAGGATAGGATAGGATAGAGGATAGGATAGGATAGAGGATAGGATAGGATAGAGGATAGAATATGATAGAGGATAAGATAGGATAGAAGATAGGATAGGATAGATGATAGGATAGGATAGAGGATAGGATAGGATAGAGGATAAGATAGGATAGAGGATAGGATAGGATAGAGGATAGGATAGGATAGATGATAGGATAGGATAGAGGATAGGATAAGATAGAGGATAGGATAGGATAGATGATATTATAGGAAAGAGGAAAGGATATGATAGAGGATACGATATTGTAGAGGATAGGATAGTATAGAAGATAGGATAGGATAGAGGATAGGATAGGATAGAGGAAAGGAAAGGATAGAGGATAGGTTAGGATAGAGGATAGCGTAGGATAGAGGATAGGATAGGACAGAAGAGGGGATAGGATGGGATAGAGGATAGGATAGGATAGAGCATAGGCTACGATAGAGGATAGGATAGTGGATTGGATAGGATAGAGGATAGGATAGGACAGATGATATTATAGGAATGAGGATAGGATATGATAGAGGATACGATATTATAGATGATAGGATAGGATAGAGGATAGGATAGGATAGAGGATAGGATAGTATAGAGGATAGGATAGGATAGAGGATAGGATAGGATGCGATAGAGGATACGAAAGGATAGGATAGAGGGTAGGATAGGATAGAGGATAGGATAGGATAGAGGATAGGAGAGGATAGAGGATAGGATATGATAGAGGATAGGATAGGATAGAGGATAGGATAGGATAGAGGATAGGATAGTATAGAGGATAGGATAAGATCGAGGATATGATAGGATAGACGATAGGATACGATAGAGGATAGGATAGGATAGAGGATAGGATACGATAGAGGATACGATAGGATAGGATAGAGGATAGGATAGGATAGGATAGAGGATAGGATAGGATAGAGGATAGGATAGGATAGAGGATAGGATAGGATAGAGGATAGGATATGATAGAGGATAGGATAGGATAGAAGATAGGATAGGATAGATGATAGGATAGGATAGAGGATAGGATAAGATAGAGGATAAGATAGGATAGAGGATAGGATAGGATAGAGGATAGGATATGATAGAGGATAAGATGGGATAGAGGAAAGGATAGGATAGATGATAGGATAGGATAGAGGATAGGATAAGATAGAGGATAGGATAGGATAGATGATATTATAGGAAAGAGGAAAGGATATGATAGAGGATACGATATTGTAGAGGATAGGATAGTATAGTGGATAGGATAGGATAGAGGATAGGATAGGATAGAGGATAGGATAGGATAGAGGATAGGATATGATACAGGATAGGATAGGATCGAAGATAGGATAGGATAGATGATAGGATAGGATAGAGGATAGGATAAGATAGAGGATAAGATAGGATAGAGGATAGGATAGGATAGAGGATAGGATAAGATAGAGGATATGATAGGATAGAGCGTAGGATAGGATAGAGGATAGGATAGGATAGAGGATAGGATACGATAGAGGATATAATAGGATAGAGGATAGGAAAGGATAGAGGATAGGATAGGATAGAGGATAGCATAGGATAGAGGATAGGATAGGACAGGATAGAGGATAGGATAGGATAGAGGATAGGATAGGATAGAGCATAGGATACGATAGAGGATAGGATAGTGAATTGGATAGGATAGAGGATAGGATAGGACAGATGATATTATAGGAATGAGGATAGGATATGATAGAGGATACGATATTATAGAGGATAGGATAGGATAGAGGATAGGATAGGATAGAGGGTAGTATAGTATATAGGATAGGATAGGATAGAGGATAGGATGAAATAGAGGATACGAAAGGATAGGATAGAGGGTAGGATAGGATAGAGGATAGGATAGGATCGAGGATAGGAGAGGATAGAGGATAGGATATGATAGAGGATAGGATAGGATAGAGGATAGGATACGATAGAGGATAGGATAGTATAGAGGATAGGATAAGATAGAGGATATGATAGGATAGACGATAGGATACGATAGAGGATAGGATAGGATCGAGGATAGGATAGGACAGAGGATACGATAGGATAGGATAGAGAATAGGATAGGATAGAGGATAGGATAGGATAGAGGATAGAATAGGATAGAGGATAGGATATGATAGAGGATAGGATAGGATAGAGGATAGGATAGGATAGAGGATAGGATAGGATAGAGGATAGGGTAGGATAGAGGATAGGATAGGATAGAGGATAGAATATGATAGAGGATAAGATAGGATAGAAGATAGGATAGGATAGATGATAGGATAGGATAGAGGATAGGATAGGATAGAGGATAAGATAGGATAGAGGATAGGATAGGATAGAGGATAGGATAGGATAGATGATAGGATAGGATAGAGGATAGGATAAGATAGAGGATAGGATAGGATAGATGATATTATAGGAAAGAGGAAAGGATATGATAGAGGATACGATATTGTAGAGGATAGGATAGTATAGAAGATAGGATAGGATAGAGGATAGGATAGGATAGAGGAAAGGAAAGGATAGAGGATAGGTTAGGATAGAGGATAGCGTAGGATAGAGGATAGGATAGGACAGAAGAGGGGATAGGATGGGATAGAGGATAGGATAGGATAGAGCATAGGCTACGATAGAGGATAGGATAGTGGATTGGATAGGATAGAGGATAGGATAGGACAGATGATATTATAGGAATGAGGATAGGATATGATAGAGGATACGATATTATAGATGATAGGATAGGATAGAGGATAGGATAGGATAGAGGATAGGATAGTATAGAGGATAGGATAGGATAGAGGATAGGATAGGATAGAGGATAGGATGCGATAGAGGATACGAAAGGATAGGATAGAGGGTAGGATAGGATAGAGGATAGGATAGGATAGAGGATAGGAGAGGGTAGAGGATAGGATATGATAGAGGATAGGATAGGATAGAGGATAGGATAGGATAGAGGATAGGATAGTATAGAGGATAGGATAAGATCGAGGATATGATAGGATAGACGATAGGATACGATAGAGGATAGGATAGGATCGAGGATAGGATAGGACAGAGGATACGATAGGATAGGATAGAGAATAGGATAGGATAGAGGATAGGATAGGATAGGGGATAGGATAGGATAGAGAATAGAATAGGATAGAGGATAGGATATGATAGAGGATAGGATAGGATAGAGTATAGGATAGGATAGAGGATAGGGTAGGATAGAGGATAGGATAGTATAGAGGATAGGATAGGATAGAGGATAGGATAGGATAGAGGATAGGATGCGATAGAGGATACGAAAGGATAGGATAGAGGGTAGGATAGGATAGAGGATAGGATAGGATAGAGGATAGGAGAGGATAGAGGATAGGATATGATAGAGGATAGGATAGGATAGAGGATAGGATAGGATAGAGGATAGGATAGTATAGAGGATAGGATAAGATAGAGGATATGATAGGATAGACGATAGGATACGATAGAGGATAGGATAGGATCGAGGATAGGATAGGACAGAGGATACGATAGGATAGGATAGAGAATAGGATAGGATAGAGGATAGGATAGGATAGAGGATAGGATAGGATAGAGGATAGAATAGGATAGAGGAGAGGATATGATAGAGGATAGGATAGGATAGAGGATAGGATAGGATAGAGGATAGGATAGGATAGAGGATAGGGTAGGATAGAGGATAGGATAGTATAGAGGATAGGATATAATAGAGGATAGGATACGATAAAGAATACGATAGGATAGGATAGGGGGTAGGATAGGATAGGGGATAGGATAGGATAGAGGATAGGATAGGATAGATGATAGGATAGGATAGAGGATAGGATAGGGGATTGGATAGGATAGAGGATAGGATAGGATAGAGGATAGGATAGGATAGAGGATAGGATAGGATAGAGGATACGATAGGATAGGATAGAGGATAGGATAGGATAGAGGATAGGATAGGATAGAGGATAGGATAGGATAGAAGATAGGATAGGATAGAGGATAGGATATGATAGAGGATAAGATAGGATAGAAGATAGGATAGGATAGATGATAGGATAGGATAGAGGATAGGATAGGATAGAGGATAAGATAGGATAGAGGATAGGATAGGATAGAGGATAGGATAGGATAGATGATAGGATAGGATAGAGGATAGGATAAGATAGAGGATAGGATAGGATAGATGATATTATAGGAAAGAGGAAAGGATATGATAGAGGATACGATATTGTAGAGGATAGGATAGTATAGAAGATAGGATAGGATAGAGGATAGGATAGGATAGAGGAAAGGAAAGGATAGAGGATAGGTTAGGATAGAGGATAGCGTAGGATAGAGGATAGGATAGGACAGAAGAGGGGATAGGATGGGATAGAGGATAGGATAGGATACAGCATAGGCTACGATAGAGGATAGGATAGTGGATTGGATAGGATAGAGGATAGGATAGGACAGATGATATTATAGGAATGAGGATAGGATATGATAGAGGATACGATATTATAGAGGATAGGATAGGATAGAGGATAGGATAGGATAGAGGATAGGATAGTATAGAGGATAGGATAGGATAGAGGATAGGATAGGATAGAGGATAGGATGCGATAGAGGATACGAAAGGATAGGATAGAGGGTAGGATAGGATAGAGGATAGGATAGGATAGAGGATAGGAGAGGATAGAGGATAGGATATGATAGAGGATAGGATAGGATAGAGGATAGGATAGGATAGAGGATAGGATAGTATAGAGGATAGGATAAGATCGAGGATATGATAGGATAGACGATAGGATACGATAGAGGATAGGATAGGATCGAGGATAGGATAGGACAGAGCATACGATAGGATAGGATAGAGAATAGGATAGGATAGAGGATAGGATAGGATAGGGGATAGGATAGGATAGAGAATAGAATAGGATAGAGGATAGGATATGATAGAGGATAGGATAGGATAGAGTATAGGATAGGATAGAGGATAGGGTAGGATAGAGGATAGGATAGTATAGAGGATAGGATAGGATAGAGGATAGGATAGGATAGAGGATAGGATGCGATAGAGGATACGAAAGGATAGGATAGAGGGTAGGATAGGATAGAGGATAGGATAGGATAGAGGATAGGAGAGGATAGAGGATAGGATATGATAGAGGATAGGATAGGATAGAGGATAGGATAGGATAGAGGATAGGATAGTATAGAGGATAGGATAAGATAGAGGATATGATAGGATAGACGATAGGATACGATAGAGGATAGGATAGGATCGAGGATAGGATAGGACAGAGGATACGATAGGATAGGATAGAGAATAGGATAGGATAGAGGATAGGATAGGATAGAGGATAGGATAGGATAGAGGATAGAATAGGATAGAGGAGAGGATATGATAGAGGATAGGATAGGATAGAGGATAGGATAGGATAGAGGATAGGATAGGATAGAGGATAGGGTAGGATAGAGGATAGGATAGTATAGAGGATAGGATATAATAGAGGATAGGATACGATAAAGAATACGATAGGATAGGATAGGGGGTAGGATAGGATAGGGGATAGGATAGGATAGAGGATAGGATAGGATAGATGATAGGATAGGATAGAGGATAGGATAGGGGATTGGATAGGATAGAGGATAGGATAGGATAGAGGATAGGATAGGATAGAGGATAGGATAGGATAGAGGATACGATAGGATAGGATAGAGGATAGGATAGGATAGAGGATAGGATAGGATAGAGGATAGGATAGGATAGAAGATAGGATAGGATAGAGGATAGGATATGATAGAGGATAAGATAGGATAGAAGATAGGATAGGATAGATGATAGGATAGGATAGAGGATAGGATAGGATAGAGGATAAGATAGGATAGAGGATAGGATAGGATAGAGGATAGGATAGGATAGATGATAGGATAGGATAGAGGATAGGATAAGATAGAGGATACGAAAGGATAGGATAGAGGGTAGGATAGGATAGAGGATAGGATAGGATAGAGGATAGGAGAGGATAGAGGATAGGATATGATAGAGGATAGGATAGGATAGAGGATAGGATAGGATAGAGGATAGGATAGTATAGAGGATAGGATAAGATAGAGGATATGATAGGATAGACGATAGGATACGATAGAGGATAGGATAGGATCGAGGATAGGATAGGACAGAGGATACGATAGGATAGGATAGAGAATAGGATAGGATAGAGGATAGGATAGGATAGAGGATAGGATAGGATAGAGGATAGAATAGGATAGAGGAGAGGATATGATAGAGGATAGGATAGGATAGAGGATAGGATAGGATAGAGGATAGGATAGGATAGAGGATAGGGTAGGATAGAGGATAGGATAGTATAGAGGATAGGATATAATAGAGGATAGGATACGATAAAGAATACGATAGGATAGGATAGGGGGTAGGATAGGATAGGGGATAGGATAGGATAGAGGATAGGATAGGATAGATGATAGGATAGGATAGAGGATAGGATAGGGGATTGGATAGGATAGAGGATAGGATAGGATAGAGGATAGGATAGGATAGAGGATAGGATAGGATAGAGGATACGATAGGATAGGATAGAGGATAGGATAGGATAGAGGATAGGATAGGATAGAGGATAGGATAGGATAGAAGATAGGATAGGATAGAGGATAGGATATGATAGAGGATAAGATAGGATAGAAGATAGGATAGGATAGATGATAGGATAGGATAGAGGATAGGATAGGATAGAGGATAAGATAGGATAGAGGATAGGATAGGATAGAGGATAGGATAGGATAGATGATAGGATAGGATAGAGGATAGGATAAGATAGAGGATAGGATAGGATAGATGATATTATAGGAAAGAGGAAAGGATATGATAGAGGATACGATATTGTAGAGGATAGGATAGTATAGAAGATAGGATAGGATAGAGGATAGGATAGGATAGAGGAAAGGAAAGGATAGAGGATAGGTTAGGATAGAGGATAGCGTAGGATAGAGGATAGGATAGGACAGAAGAGGGGATAGGATGGGATAGAGGATAGGATAGGATACAGCATAGGCTACGATAGAGGATAGGATAGTGGATTGGATAGGATAGAGGATAGGATAGGACAGATGATATTATAGGAATGAGGATAGGATATGATAGAGGATACGATATTATAGAGGATAGGATAGGATAGAGGATAGGATAGGATAGAGGATAGGATAGTATAGAGGATAGGATAGGATAGAGGATAGGATAGGATAGAGGATAGGATGCGATAGAGGATACGAAAGGATATGATAGAGGGTAGGATAGGATAGAGGATAGGATAGGATAGAGGATAGGAGAGGATAGAGGATAGGATATGATAGAGGATAGGATAGGATAGAGGATAGGATAGGATAGAGGATAGGATAGTATAGAGGATAGGATAAGATCGAGGATATGATAGGATGGACGATAGGATACGATAGAGGATAGGATAGGATCGAGGATAGGATAGGACAGAGGATACGATAGGATAGGATAGAGAATAGGATAGGATAGAGGATAGGATAGGATAGAGGATAGGATAGGATAGAGGATAGAATAGGATAGAGGATAGGATATGATAGAGGATAGGATAGGATAGAGGATAGGATAGGATAGAGGATAGGATAGGATAGAGGATAGGATACGATAGAGGATACGAGAGGATAGGATAGAGGATAGGATAGGATAGAGGATTGGATAGGATAGAGGATAGAGGATAGGATAGGATAGAGGATAGAATAGGATAGAGGATAGGATAGGATATTGGATAGGATAGGATAGAGGATAGGATAGGATAGAGGATAGGATATGAGAGTGGATCGGATAGGATAGAGGATTGGATAGGATAGAGAATATGATACGGTAGACGATAGGGGATTGGATCGGATACAGGATAGGAGGCGGTAGAGGATAGGATAGGATAGGATGGAGAATAGGATAGGATAGAGGATAGGTTAGGATAGAGGATAGGATAGGATAGAGGATAGGATAGGATAGAGGATAGGATAGGATAGATGATACGATAGGAATGAGGATAGGATAGAGAATAGGATAGGATAGAGGATAGGGGATTGGATCGGATACAGGATAGGAGACGATAGAGGATAGGATAGTATAGAGGATAGGATAGGATAGAGGATAGGATAGGATAGAGGATAGGATAGGATAGAGGATAGGATACGATAGAGGATACGATAGGATAGGATAGAGGGTAGCATAGGATAGAGGATAGGATAGGATAGAGGATAGGATAGGATAGAGGATACGATAGGATAGGATAGAGAATAGGATAGGATAGAGGATAGGATACGATAAAGAATACGATAGGATAGGATAGAGTGTAGGATAGGATAGGGGATAGGATAGGATAGAGGATAGGATAGGATAGAGGATAGGATAGGATAGAGGATAGGATAGGGTAGAGGATAGGATAGGATAGAGGATAGGATAGGATAGATGATAGGATAGGATAGAGGATAGGATAAGATAGAGGATAGGATAGGATAGAGGATAGGATAGGGGATTCGATAGGATAGAGGATAGGATGGGATAGAGGATAGGATACGATAGAGGAAACGATAGGATAGGATAGAGGATAGGATAGGATAGAGGATAGGATAGGATAGAGGATAGGATAGGATAGAGGATAGGATAGGATAGAGGATAGGATAGGATAGAGGATAGAGGATAGGATAGGATAGAGGATAGGATAGGATAGAGGATAGGATAGGATAGAGGATAGGATAGGATAGAGGATAGGATAGGATAGAGGATCGGATAGGATAGAGGATTGGATAGGATAGAGAATATGATACGGTAGACGATAGGGGATTGGATCGGATACAGGATAGGAGGCGGTAGAGGATAGGATAGGATAGGATGGAGAATAGGATAGGATAGAGGATAGGTTAGGATAGAGGATAGGATAGGATAGGATAGAGGATAGGATAGGATAGAGGATAGGATAGGATAGAGGATAGGATAGTATAGAGGATAGGATAAGATAGAGGATACGATAGGATAGACGATAGGATACGATAGAGGATAGGATAGGATCGAGGATAGGATAGGACAGAGGATACGATAGGATAGGATAGAGAATAGGATAGGATAGAGGATAGGATAGGATAGAGGATAGGATAGGATAGAGGATAGAATAGGATAGAGGATAGGATATGATAGAGGATAGGATAGGATAGAGGATAGGATAGGATAGAGGATAGGATAGGATAGAGGATAGGATACGATAGAGGATACGAGAGGATAGGATAGAGGATAGGATAGGATAGAGGATTGGATAGGATAGAGGATAGAGGATAGGATAGGATAGAGGATAGGATAGTATAGAGGATAGGATAGGATAGAGGATAGGATAGGATAGAGGATAGGATGCGATAGAGGATACGAAAGGATAGGATAGAGGGTAGGATAGGATAGAGGATAGGATAGGATAGAGGATAGGAGAGGATAGAGGATAGGATATGATAGAGGATAGGATAGGATAGAGGATAGGATAGGATAGAGGATAGGATAGTATAGAGGATAGGATAAGATAGAGGATATGATAGGATAGACGATAGGATACGATAGAGGATAGGATAGGATCGAGGATAGGATAGGACAGAGGATACGATAGGATAGGATAGAGAATAGGATAGGATAGAGGATAGGATAGGATAGAGGATAGGATAGGATAGAGGATAGAATAGGATAGAGGAGAGGATATGATAGAGGATAGGATAGGGGATTGGATAGGATAGAGGATAGGATAGGATAGAGGATAGGATAGGATAGAGGATAGGATAGGATAGAGGATACGATAGGATAGGATAGAGGATAGGATAGGATAGAGGATAGGATAGGATAGAGGATAGGATAGGATAGAAGATAGGATAGGATAGAGGATAGGATATGATAGAGGATAAGATAGGATAGAAGATAGGATAGGATAGATGATAGGATAGGATAGAGGATAGGATAGGATAGAGGATAAGATAGGATAGAGGATAGGATAGGATAGAGGATAGGATAGGATAGATGATAGGATAGGATAGAGGATAGGATAAGATAGAGGATACGAAAGGATAGGATAGAGGGTAGGATAGGATAGAGGATAGGATAGGATAGAGGATAGGAGAGGATAGAGGATAGGATATGATAGAGGATAGGATAGGATAGAGGATAGGATAGGATAGAGGATAGGATAGTATAGAGGATAGGATAAGATAGAGGATATGATAGGATAGACGATAGGATACGATAGAGGATAGGATAGGATCGAGGATAGGATAGGACAGAGGATACGATAGGATAGGATAGAGAATAGGATAGGATAGAGGATAGGATAGGATAGAGGATAGGATAGGATAGAGGATAGAATAGGATAGAGGAGAGGATATGATAGAGGATAGGATAGGATAGAGGATAGGATAGGATAGAGGATAGGATAGGATAGAGGATAGGGTAGGATAGAGGATAGGATAGGATAGAGGATAGGATAGGATAGAGGATAGGATACGATAGAGGATACGAGAGGATAGGATAGAGGATAGGATAGGATAGAGGATTGGATAGGATAGAGGATAGAGGATAGGATAGGATAGAGGATAGAATAGGATAGAGGATAGGATAGGATATTGGATAGGATAGGATAGAGGATAGGATAGGATAGAGGATAGGATATGAGAGTGGATCGGATAGGATAGAGGATTGGATAGGATAGAGAATATGATACGGTAGACGATAGGGGATTGGATCGGATACAGGATAGGAGGCGGTAGAGGATAGGATAGGATAGGATGGAGAATAGGATAGGATAGAGGATAGGTTAGGATAGAGGATAGGATAGGATAGAGGATAGGATAGGATAGAGGATAGGATAGGATAGATGATACGATAGGAATGAGGATAGGATAGAGAATAGGATAGGATAGAGGATAGGGGATTGGATCGGATACAGGATAGGAGACGATAGAGGATAGGATAGTATAGAGGATAGGATAGGATAGAGGATAGGATAGGATAGAGGATAGGATAGGATAGAGGATAGGATACGATAGAGGATACGATAGGATAGGATAGAGGGTAGCATAGGATAGAGGATAGGATAGGATAGAGGATAGGATAGGATAGAGGATACGATAGGATAGGATAGAGAATAGGATAGGATAGAGGATAGGATACGATAAAGAATACGATAGGATAGGATAGAGTGTAGGATAGGATAGGGGATAGGATAGGATAGAGGATAGGATAGGATAGAGGATAGGATAGGATAGAGGATAGGATAGGGTAGAGGATAGGATAGGATAGAGGATAGGATAGGATAGATGATAGGATAGGATAGAGGATAGGATAAGATAGAGGATAGGATAGGATAGAGGATAGGATAGGGGATTCGATAGGATAGAGGATAGGATGGGATAGAGGATAGGATACGATAGAGGAAACGATAGGATAGGATAGAGGATAGGATAGGATAGAGGATAGGATAGGATAGAGGATAGGATAGGATAGAGGATAGGATAGGATAGAGGATAGGATAGGATAGAGGATAGAGGATAGGATAGGATAGAGGATAGGATAGGATAGAGGATAGGATAGGATAGAGGATAGGATAGGATAGAGGATAGGATAGGATAGAGGATCGGATAGGATAGAGGATTGGATAGGATAGAGAATATGATACGGTAGACGATAGGGGATTGGATCGGATACAGGATAGGAGGCGGTAGAGGATAGGATAGGATAGGATGGAGAATAGGATAGGATAGAGGATAGGTTAGGATAGAGGATAGGATAGGATAGGATAGAGGATAGGATAGGATAGAGGATAGGATAGGATAGAGGATAGGATAGTATAGAGGATAGGATAAGATAGAGGATACGATAGGATAGACGATAGGATACGATAGAGGATAGGATAGGATCGAGGATAGGATAGGACAGAGGATACGATAGGATAGGATAGAGAATAGGATAGGATAGAGGATAGGATAGGATAGAGGATAGGATAGGATAGAGGATAGAATAGGATAGAGGATAGGATATGATAGAGGATAGGATAGGATAGAGGATAGGATAGGATAGAGGATAGGATAGGATAGAGGATAGGATACGATAGAGGATACGAGAGGATAGGATAGAGGATAGGATAGGATAGAGGATTGGATAGGATAGAGGATAGAGGATAGGATAGGATAGAGGATAGGATAGTATAGAGGATAGGATAGGATAGAGGATAGGATAGGATAGAGGATAGGATGCGATAGAGGATACGAAAGGATAGGATAGAGGGTAGGATAGGATAGAGGATAGGATAGGATAGAGGATAGGAGAGGATAGAGGATAGGATATGATAGAGGATAGGATAGGATAGAGGATAGGATAGGATAGAGGATAGGATAGTATAGAGGATAGGATAAGATAGAGGATATGATAGGATAGACGATAGGATACGATAGAGGATAGGATAGGATCGAGGATAGGATAGGACAGAGGATACGATAGGATAGGATAGAGAATAGGATAGGATAGAGGATAGGATAGGATAGAGGATAGGATAGGATAGAGGATAGAATAGGATAGAGGAGAGGATATGATAGAGGATAGGATAGGGGATTGGATAGGATAGAGGATAGGATAGGATAGAGGATAGGATAGGATAGAGGATAGGATAGGATAGAGGATACGATAGGATAGGATAGAGGATAGGATAGGATAGAGGATAGGATAGGATAGAGGATAGGATAGGATAGAAGATAGGATAGGATAGAGGATAGGATATGATAGAGGATAAGATAGGATAGAAGATAGGATAGGATAGATGATAGGATAGGATAGAGGATAGGATAGGATAGAGGATAAGATAGGATAGAGGATAGGATAGGATAGAGGATAGGATAGGATAGATGATAGGATAGGATAGAGGATAGGATAAGATAGAGGATACGAAAGGATAGGATAGAGGGTAGGATAGGATAGAGGATAGGATAGGATAGAGGATAGGAGAGGATAGAGGATAGGATATGATAGAGGATAGGATAGGATAGAGGATAGGATAGGATAGAGGATAGGATAGTATAGAGGATAGGATAAGATAGAGGATATGATAGGATAGACGATAGGATACGATAGAGGATAGGATAGGATCGAGGATAGGATAGGACAGAGGATACGATAGGATAGGATAGAGAATAGGATAGGATAGAGGATAGGATAGGATAGAGGATAGGATAGGATAGAGGATAGAATAGGATAGAGGAGAGGATATGATAGAGGATAGGATAGGATAGAGGATAGGATAGGATAGAGGATAGGATAGGATAGAGGATAGGGTAGGATAGAGGATAGGATAGTATAGAGGATAGGATATAATAGAGGATAGGATACGATAAAGAATACGATAGGATAGGATAGGGGGTAGGATAGGATAGGGGATAGGATAGGATAGAGGATAGGATAGGATAGATGATAGGATAGGATAGAGGATAGGATAGGGGATTGGATAGGATAGAGGATAGGATAGGATAGAGGATAGGATAGGATAGAGGATAGGATAGGATAGAGGATACGATAGGATAGGATAGAGGATAGGATAGGATAGAGGATAGGATAGGATAGAGGATAGGATAGGATAGAAGATAGGATAGGATAGAGGATAGGATATGATAGAGGATAAGATAGGATAGAAGATAGGATAGGATAGATGATAGGATAGGATAGAGGATAGGATAGGATAGAGGATAAGATAGGATAGAGGATAGGATAGGATAGAGGATAGGATAGGATAGATGATAGGATAGGATAGAGGATAGGATAAGATAGAGGATAGGATAGGATAGATGATATTATAGGAAAGAGGAAAGGATATGATAGAGGATACGATATTGTAGAGGATAGGATAGTATAGAAGATAGGATAGGATAGAGGATAGGATAGGATAGAGGAAAGGAAAGGATAGAGGATAGGTTAGGATAGAGGATAGCGTAGGATAGAGGATAGGATAGGACAGAAGAGGGGATAGGATGGGATAGAGGATAGGATAGGATACAGCATAGGCTACGATAGAGGATAGGATAGTGGATTGGATAGGATAGAGGATAGGATAGGACAGATGATATTATAGGAATGAGGATAGGATATGATAGAGGATACGATATTATAGAGGATAGGATAGGATAGAGGATAGGATAGGATAGATGATACGATAGGAATGAGGATAGGATAGAGAATAGGATAGGATAGAGGATAGGGGATTGGATCGGATACAGGATAGGAGACGATAGAGGATAGGATAGTATAGAGGATAGGATAGGATAGAGGATAGGATAGGATAGAGGATAGGATAGGATAGAGGATAGGATACGATAGAGGATACGATAGGATAGGATAGAGGGTAGCATAGGATAGAGGATAGGATAGGATAGAGGATAGGATAGGATAGAGGATACGATAGGATAGGATAGAGAATAGGATAGGATAGAGGATAGGATAGGATAGAGGATAGGATGCGATAGAGGATACGAAAGGATATGATAGAGGGTAGGATAGGATAGAGGATAGGATAGGATAGAGGATAGGAGAGGATAGAGGATAGGATATGATAGAGGATAGGATAGGATAGAGGATAGGATAGGATAGAGGATAGGATAGTATAGAGGATAGGATAAGATCGAGGATATGATAGGATGGACGATAGGATACGATAGAGGATAGGATAGGATCGAGGATAGGATAGGACAGAGGATACGATAGGATAGGATAGAGAATAGGATAGGATAGAGGATAGGATAGGATAGAGGATAGGATAGGATAGAGGATAGAATAGGATAGAGGATAGGATATGATAGAGGATAGGATAGGATAGAGGATAGGATAGGATAGAGGATAGGATAGGATAGAGGATAGGATACGATAGAGGATACGAGAGGATAGGATAGAGGATAGGATAGGATAGAGGATTGGATAGGATAGAGGATAGAGGATAGGATAGGATAGAGGATAGAATAGGATAGAGGATAGGATAGGATATTGGATAGGATAGGATAGAGGATAGGATAGGATAGAGGATAGGATATGAGAGTGGATCGGATAGGATAGAGGATTGGATAGGATAGAGAATATGATACGGTAGACGATAGGGGATTGGATCGGATACAGGATAGGAGGCGGTAGAGGATAGGATAGGATAGGATGGAGAATAGGATAGGATAGAGGATAGGTTAGGATAGAGGATAGGATAGGATAGAGGATAGGATAGGATAGAGGATAGGATAGGATAGATGATACGATAGGAATGAGGATAGGATAGAGAATAGGATAGGATAGAGGATAGGGGATTGGATCGGATACAGGATAGGAGACGATAGAGGATAGGATAGTATAGAGGATAGGATAGGATAGAGGATAGGATAGGATAGAGGATAGGATAGGATAGAGGATAGGATACGATAGAGGATACGATAGGATAGGATAGAGGGTAGCATAGGATAGAGGATAGGATAGGATAGAGGATAGGATAGGATAGAGGATACGATAGGATAGGATAGAGAATAGGATAGGATAGAGGATAGGATACGATAAAGAATACGATAGGATAGGATAGAGTGTAGGATAGGATAGGGGATAGGATAGGATAGAGGATAGGATAGGATAGAGGATAGGATAGGATAGAGGATAGGATAGGGTAGAGGATAGGATAGGATAGAGGATAGGATAGGATAGATGATAGGATAGGATAGAGGATAGGATAAGATAGAGGATAGGATAGGATAGAGGATAGGATAGGGGATTCGATAGGATAGAGGATAGGATGGGATAGAGGATAGGATACGATAGAGGAAACGATAGGATAGGATAGAGGATAGGATAGGATAGAGGATAGGATAGGATAGAGGATAGGATAGGATAGAGGATAGGATAGGATAGAGGATAGGATAGGATAGAGGATAGAGGATAGGATAGGATAGAGGATAGGATAGGATAGAGGATAGGATAGGATAGAGGATAGGATAGGATAGAGGATAGGATAGGATAGAGGATCGGATAGGATAGAGGATTGGATAGGATAGAGAATATGATACGGTAGACGATAGGGGATTGGATCGGATACAGGATAGGAGGCGGTAGAGGATAGGATAGGATAGGATGGAGAATAGGATAGGATAGAGGATAGGTTAGGATAGAGGATAGGATAGGATAGGATAGAGGATAGGATAGGATAGAGGATAGGATAGGATAGAGGATAGGATAGTATAGAGGATAGGATAAGATAGAGGATACGATAGGATAGACGATAGGATACGATAGAGGATAGGATAGGATCGAGGATAGGATAGGACAGAGGATACGATAGGATAGGATAGAGAATAGGATAGGATAGAGGATAGGATAGGATAGAGGATAGGATAGGATAGAGGATAGAATAGGATAGAGGATAGGATATGATAGAGGATAGGATAGGATAGAGGATAGGATAGGATAGAGGATAGGATAGGATAGAGGATAGGATACGATAGAGGATACGAGAGGATAGGATAGAGGATAGGATAGGATAGAGGATTGGATAGGATAGAGGATAGAGGATAGGATAGGATAGAGGATAGAATAGGATAGAGGATAGGATAGGATAGAGGATAGGATAGGATAGAGGATAGGATAGGATAGAGGATAGGATATGATAGTGGATCGGATAGGATAGAGGATTGGATAGGATAGAGAATATGATACGGTAGACGATAGGGGATTGGATCGGATACAGGATAGGAGGCGGTAGAGGATAGGATAGGATAGGATGGAGAATAGGATAGGATAGAGGATAGGTTAGGATAGAGGATAGGATAGGATAGGATAAAGGATAGGATACGATAGAGGATACGATAGGATAGGATAGAGGGTAGGATAGGATAGAGGATAGGATAGGATAGGGGATAGGATAGGATAGAGGATACGATAGGATAGGATAGAGAATAGAATAGGATAGAGGATAGGATACGATAAAGAATACGATAGGATAGGATGGAGGGTAGGATAGGATAGAGGATAGGATAGGATAGATGATAGGATAGGATAGAGGATAGGATAAGATAGAGGATAGGATAGGATAGATGATATTATAGGAAAGAGGAAAGGATATGATAGAGGATACGATATTGTAGAGGATAGGATAGTATAGAGGATAGGATAGGATAGAGGATAGGATAGGATAGAGGATAGGATAGGATAGAGGATAGGATATGATAGAGGATAGGATAGGATAGAAGATAGGATAGGATAGATGATAGGATATAATAGAGGATAGGATAAGATAGAGGATAGGATAGGATAGAGGATAGGATAGGATAGAGGATAGGATAGGATAGAGGATAGGATAGGATAGAGGATAGGATAGGATAGAGGATAGGATAGGATAGAGGATAGGATAGGATAGAGGATAGGATTGGATAGAGGATATCATAGGGGATTGGATAGGATAGATGATAGGAGACGATAGAGGATAGGATAGGATAGAGGATAGAATAGGGTAGAGGATAGGTTAGGATAGAGGATAGGATCGGATAGAGGATATGATGGGGGATTGGATAGGATAGAGGATAGGATAGGATAGAGGATAGGATAAGATAGAGGATAGGATAGGATAGAGGATTGGATAGGATAGAGTATATGATACGGTAGACGATAGGGGATTGGATCGGATACAGGATAGGAGGCGGTAGAGGATAGGATAGGATAGGATGGAGAATAGGTTAGGAAAGAGGATAGGTTAGGATAGAGGATAGGATAGGATAGGATAGAGGATAGGATAGGATAGAGGATACGATAGGAATGAGGATAGGATAGAGAGTAGGATAGGATAGAGGATAGGGGATTGGATCGGATACAGGATAGGAGACGATAGAGGATAGGATAGGATAGAGGATAGGATAGGATAGAGGATAGGATAGTATAGAGGATAGGTTAGGATAGAGGATAGCATAGGATAGAGGATAGGATAGGACAGGATAGAGGATAGGATAGGATAGAGGATAGGATAGGATAGAGCATAGGATACGATAGGGGATAGGATAGTGGATTGGATAGGATAGAGGATAGGATAGAACAGATGATATTATAGGAATGATGATAGGATATGATAGAGGATAGGATAGGATAGAGGATAGGATAGTATAGAGGATAGGATAGGATAGAGGATAGGATAGGATAGAGGATAGGATGCGATAGAGGATACGAAAGGATAGGATAGAGCGTAGGATAGGATAGAGGATAGGATAGGATAGAGGATAGGAGAGGATAGAGGATAGGATATGATAGAGGATAGGATAGGATAGAGGATAGGATACGATAGAGGATAGGATAGGATCGAGGATAGGATAGGACAGAGGATACGATAGGATAGGATAGAGAATAGGATAGGATAGAGGATAGGATTGGATAGAGGATAGGATAGGATAGAGGATAGAATAGGATAGAGGATAGGATATGATAGAGGATAGGATAGGATAGAGGATAGGATAGGATAGAGGATAGGGTAGGATAGAGGATAGGATAGGATAGAGGATAGAGGATAGAGGATAGGATAGAGGATAGGATAGGAAAGAGGATAGGATATGATAGTGGATCGGATAGGATAGAGGATTGGATAGGATAGAGAATATGATACGGTAGACGATAGGGGATTGGATCGGATACAGGATAGGAGGCGGTAGAGGATAGGATAGGATAGGATGGAGAATAGGATAGGATAGAGGATAGGTTAGGATAGAGGATAGGATAGAGGATAGGTTAGGATAGAGGATAGGATAGGATAGGATAGAGGATAGGATAGGATAGAGGATAGGATAGGATAGAGGATAGGATAGGATAGAGGATAGGATAGGATAGAGGATACGATAGGAATGAGGATAGGATAGAGAATAGGATAGGATAGAGGATAGGGGATTGGATCGGATACAAGATAGGAGACGATAGAGGATAGGATAGTATAGAGGATAGGATAGGATAGAGGATAGGATAGGATAGAGGATAGGATAGTATAGAGGATAGGATAGGATAGAGGATAGGATAGGATAGAGGATAGGATACGATAGAGGATACGATAGGATAGGATAGAGGGTAGGATAGGATAGAGGATAGGATAGGATAGGGGATATGATAGGATAGAGGATACGATAGGATAGGATAGAGAATAGGATAGGATAGAGGATAGGATACGATAAAGAATACGATAGGATAGGATAGAGGGTAGGATAGGATAGGGGATAGGATAGGATAGAGGATAGGATAGGATAGAGGATAGGATAGGATAGAGGATAGGATAGGTTAGAGGATAGGATAGGATAGAGGATAGGATAGGATAGAGGATAGGATAGGATAGAGGATAGGATAGGGGATTGTATAGGATAGAGGATAGGATAGGATAGAGGATAGGATACGATAGAGGATACGATAGGATAGGATAGAGGATAGGATAGGATAGAGGATAGAGGATAGGATAGAGGATAGAGGATAGGATATAGGATAGAGTAGGATAGAGGATAGGATATGATAGAGGATAGGATAGGATAGAGGATAGGATAGGATAGAGGATAGGGTAGGATAGAGGATAGGATAGGATAGAGGATAGAGGATAGGATACGATAGAGGATACGATAGGATAGGATAGAGGGTAGGATAGGATAGAGGATAGGATAGGATAGAGGATAGGATAGGATAGAGGATACGATAGGATAGGATAGAGGATAGGATAGGATAGAGGATAGGATAGGATAGAGGATAGAGGATAGGATAGAGGATAGAGGATAGGATATAGGATAGAGTAGGATAGAGGATAGGATATGATAGAGGATAGGATAGGATAGAGGATAGGATAGTATAGAGGATAGGATAGGATAGAGGATAGGATAGGATAGAGGATAGGATACGATAGAGGATACGATAGGATAGGATAGAGGGTAGGATAGGATAGAGGATAGGATAGGATAGGGGATATGATAGGATAGAGGATACGATAGGATAGGATAGAGAATAGGATAGGATAGAGGATAGGATACGATAAAGAATACGATAGGATAGGATAGAGGGTAGGATAGGATAGGGGATAGGATAGGATAGAGGATAGGATAGGATAGAGGATAGGATAGGATAGAGGATAGGATAGGTTAGAGGATAGGATAGGATAGAGGATAGGATAGGATAGAGGATAGGATAGGATAGAGGATAGGATAGGGGATTGTATAGGATAGAGGATAGGATAGGATAGAGGATAGGATACGATAGAGGATACGATAGGATAGGATAGAGGATAGGATAGGATAGAGGATAGAGGATAGGATAGAGGATAGAGGATAGGATATAGGATAGAGTAGGATAGAGGATAGGATATGATAGAGGATAGGATAGGATAGAGGATAGGATAGGATAGAGGATAGGGTAGGATAGAGGATAGGATAGGATAGAGGATAGAGGATAGGATACGATAGAGGATACGATAGGATAGGATAGAGGGTAGGATAGGATAGAGGATAGGATAGGATAGAGGATAGGATAGGATAGAGGATACGATAGGATAGGATAGAGAATAGGATATAATAGAGGATAGGATACGATAAAGAATACGATAGGATAGGATAGAGGGTAGGATAGGATAGGGGATAGGATAGGATAGAGGATGGGATAGGATAGAGGATAGGATAGGATAGAGGATAGGATAGGGTAGAGGATAGGATAGGATAGAGGATAGGATAAGGTAGAGGATAGGATAGGATAGAGGATAGGATAGGGGATTGGATAGGATAGAGGATAGGATAGGATAGAGGATAGGATACGATAGAGGATACGATAGGATAGGATAGAGGATAGGATAGGATAGAGGATAGGATAGGATAGAGGATAGAGGATAGGATAGGATAGAGGATAGGATAGGATAGAGGATAGGATAGGATAGAGGATAGGATAGGATACAGGATAGGATAGGATAGAAGATAGGATATGATAGTGGATCGGATAGGATAGAGGATTGGATGGGATAGAGAATATGATACGGTAGACGATAGGGGATTGGATCGGATACAGGATAGGAGGCGGTAGAGGATAGGATAGGATAGGATGGAGAATAGGACAGGATAGAGGATAGGTTAGGATAGAGGATAGGATATGATAGAGGATAGGATGCGATAGAGGATACGAAAGGATAGGATAGAGCGTAGGATAGGATAGAGGATAGGATAGGATAGAGGATAGGAGAGGATAGAGGATAGGATATGATAGAGGATAGGATAGGATAGAGGATAGGATACGATAGAGGATAGGATAGGATCGAGGATAGGATAGGACAGAGGATACGATAGGATAGGATAGAGAATAGGATAGGATAGAGGATAGGATTGGATAGAGGATAGGATAGGATAGAGGATAGAATAGGATAGAGGATAGGATATGATAGAGGATAGGATAGGATAGAGGATAGGATAGGATAGAGGATAGGGTAGGATAGAGGATAGGATAGGATAGAGGATAGAGGATAGAGGATAGGATAGAGGATAGGATAGGAAAGAGGATAGGATATGATAGTGGATCGGATAGGATAGAGGATTGGATAGGATAGAGAATATGATACGGTAGACGATAGGGGATTGGATCGGATACAGGATAGGAGGCGGTAGAGGATAGGATAGGATAGGATGGAGAATAGGATAGGATAGAGGATAGGTTAGGATAGAGGATAGGATAGAGGATAGGTTAGGATAGAGGATAGGATAGGATAGGATAGAGGATAGGATAGGATAGAGGATAGGATAGGATAGAGGATAGGATAGGATAGAGGATAGGATAGGATAGAGGATACGATAGGAATGAGGATAGGATAGAGAATAGGATAGGATAGAGGATAGGGGATTGGATCGGATACAAGATAGGAGACGATAGAGGATAGGATAGTATAGAGGATAGGATAGGATAGAGGATAGGATAGGATAGAGGATAGGATAGTATAGAGGATAGGATAGGATAGAGGATAGGATAGGATAGAGGATAGGATACGATAGAGGATACGATAGGATAGGATAGAGGGTAGGATAGGATAGAGGATAGGATAGGATAGGGGATATGATAGGATAGAGGATACGATAGGATAGGATAGAGAATAGGATAGGATAGAGGATAGGATACGATAAAGAATACGATAGGATAGGATAGAGGGTAGGATAGGATAGGGGATAGGATAGGATAGAGGATAGGATAGGATAGAGGATAGGATAGGATAGAGGATAGGATAGGTTAGAGGATAGGATAGGATAGAGGATAGGATAGGATAGAGGATAGGATAGGATAGAGGATAGGATAGGGGATTGTATAGGATAGAGGATAGGATAGGATAGAGGATAGGATACGATAGAGGATACGATAGGATAGGATAGAGGATAGGATAGGATAGAGGATAGAGGATAGGATAGAGGATAGAGGATAGGATATAGGATAGAGTAGGATAGAGGATAGGATATGATAGAGGATAGGATAGGATAGAGGATAGGATAGGATAGAGGATAGGGTAGGATAGAGGATAGGATAGGATAGAGGATAGAGGATAGGATACGATAGAGGATACGATAGGATAGGATAGAGGGTAGGATAGGATAGAGGATAGGATAGGATAGAGGATAGGATAGGATAGAGGATACGATAGGATAGGATAGAGGATAGGATAGGATAGAGGATAGGATAGGATAGAGGATAGAGGATAGGATAGAGGATAGAGGATAGGATATAGGATAGAGTAGGATAGAGGATAGGATATGATAGAGGATAGGATAGGATAGAGGATAGGATAGTATAGAGGATAGGATAGGATAGAGGATAGGATAGGATAGAGGATAGGATACGATAGAGGATACGATAGGATAGGATAGAGGGTAGGATAGGATAGAGGATAGGATAGGATAGGGGATATGATAGGATAGAGGATACGATAGGATAGGATAGAGAATAGGATAGGATAGAGGATAGGATACGATAAAGAATACGATAGGATAGGATAGAGGGTAGGATAGGATAGGGGATAGGATAGGATAGAGGATAGGATAGGATAGAGGATAGGATAGGATAGAGGATAGGATAGGTTAGAGGATAGGATAGGATAGAGGATAGGATAGGATAGAGGATAGGATAGGATAGAGGATAGGATAGGGGATTGTATAGGATAGAGGATAGGATAGGATAGAGGATAGGATACGATAGAGGATACGATAGGATAGGATAGAGGATAGGATAGGATAGAGGATAGAGGATAGGATAGAGGATAGAGGATAGGATATAGGATAGAGTAGGATAGAGGATAGGATATGATAGAGGATAGGATAGGATAGAGGATAGGATAGGATAGAGGATAGGGTAGGATAGAGGATAGGATAGGATAGAGGATAGAGGATAGGATACGATAGAGGATACGATAGGATAGGATAGAGGGTAGGATAGGATAGAGGATAGGATAGGATAGAGGATAGGATAGGATAGAGGATACGATAGGATAGGATAGAGAATAGGATATAATAGAGGATAGGATACGATAAAGAATACGATAGGATAGGATAGAGGGTAGGATAGGATAGGGGATAGGATAGGATAGAGGATGGGATAGGATAGAGGATAGGATAGGATAGAGGATAGGATAGGGTAGAGGATAGGATAGGATAGAGGATAGGATAAGGTAGAGGATAGGATAGGATAGAGGATAGGATAGGGGATTGGATAGGATAGAGGATAGGATAGGATAGAGGATAGGATACGATAGAGGATACGATAGGATAGGATAGAGGATAGGATAGGATAGAGGATAGGATAGGATAGAGGATAGAGGATAGGATAGGATAGAGGATAGGATAGGATAGAGGATAGGATAGGATAGAGGATAGGATAGGATACAGGATAGGATAGGATAGAAGATAGGATATGATAGTGGATCGGATAGGATAGAGGATTGGATGGGATAGAGAATATGATACGGTAGACGATAGGGGATTGGATCGGATACAGGATAGGAGGCGGTAGAGGATAGGATAGGATAGGATGGAGAATAGGACAGGATAGAGGATAGGTTAGGATAGAGGATAGGATAGGATAGGATAGAGGATAGGATAGGATAGAGGATAGGATAGGATAGAGGATACGATAGGATAGAGGATACGATAGGATAGGATAGAGGATAGGATAGGATAGAGGATAGGATAGGATAGAGGATAGGATAGGATAGAGGATAGGATAGGATAGAGGATAGGATAGGATAGAGGATAGGATATGATAGAGGATAGGATATGATAGAGGATAGGATAGGATAGAAGATAGGATAGGATAGATGATAGGATAGGATAGAGGATAGGATAAGATAGAGGATAAGATAGGATAGAGGATAGGATAGGATAGAGGATAGGATATGATAGAGGATAAGATAGGATAGAGGAAAGGATAGGATAGGATAGAGGATACGATAGGAATGAGGATAGGATAGAGAATAGGATAGGATAGAGGATAGGGGATTGGATACGATAGAGGATACGATAGGATAGGATAGAGGATAGGATAGGATAGAGGATAGGATAGGATAGAGGATAGAGGATAGGATAGGATAGAGGATACGATAGGAATGAGGATAGGATAGAGAATAGGATAGGATAGAGGATAGGGGATTGGATCGGATACAGGATAGGAGAGGATAGAGGATAGGATAGTATAGAGGATAGGATAGGATAGAGGATAGGATAGGATAGAGGATAGGATACGATAGAGGATACGATAGGATAGGATAGAGGATAGGATAGGATAGAGGATAGGATAGGATAGAGGATAGGATAGGATAGAGGATAGGATAGGATAGAGGATAGGATATGATAGAGGATAGGATAGGATAGAAGATAGGATAGAATAGATGATAGGATAGGATAGAGGATAGGATAAGATAGAGGATAAGATAGGATAGAGGATAGGATAGGATAGAGGATAGGATAGGATAGAGGATAGGATATGATACAGGATAGGATACGATCGAAGATAGGATAGGATAGATGATAGGATAGGATAAGATAGAGGATAAGAAAGGATAGAGGATAGGATAGGATAGAGGATAGGAAAGGATAGAGGATAGGATAGGATAGAGGATAGCATAGGATAGAGGATAGGATAGGACAGGATAGAGGATAGGATAGGATAGAGGATAGGATAGGATAGAGCATAGGATACGATAGAGGATAGGATAGTGGATTGGATAGGATAGAGGATAGGATAGGACAGATGATATTATAGGAATGAGGATAGGATATGATAGAGGATACGATATTATAGAGGATAGGATAGGATAGAGGATAGGATAGGATAGAGGATAGGATAGTATAGAGGATAAGATAGGATAGAGGATAGGATAGGATAGAGGATAGGATGCGATAGAGGATACGAAAGGATAGTATAGAGGGTAGGATAGGATAGAGGATAGGATAGGATAGAGGATAGGAGAGGATAGAGGATAGGATATGATAGAGGATAGGATAGGATAGAGGATAGGATAGGATAGAGGATAGGATAGTATAGAGGATAGGATAAGATAGAGGATATGATAGGATAGACGATAGGATACGATAGAGGATAGGATAGGATCGAGGATAGGATAGGACAGAGGATACGATAGGATAGGATAGAGAATAGGATAGGATAGAGGATAGGATAGGATAGAGGATAGGATAGGATAGAGGATAGAATAGGATAGAGGATAGGATATGATAGAGGATAGGATAGGATAGAGGATAGGATAGGATAGAGGATAGGGTAGGATAGAGGATAGGATAGTATAGAGGATAGGATATAATAGAGGATAGGATACGATAAAGAATACGATAGGATAGGATAGAGGGTAGGATAGGATAGGGGATAGGATAGGATAGAGGATAGGATAGGATAGAGGATAGGATAGGATAGAGGATAGGATAGGATAGAGGATAGGATAGGGTAGAGGATAGGATAGGATAGAGGATAGGATAGGATAGATGATAGGATAGGATAGAGGATAGGATAGGGGATTGGATAGGATAGAGGATAGGATAGGATAGAGGATAGGATAGGATAGAGGATAGGATAGGATAGAGGATAGGATAGTATAGAGGATAGGATAGGATAGAGGATAGGATAGGATAGAGGATAGGATACGATAGAGGATACGATAGGATAGGATAGAGGGTAGGATAGGATAGAGGGTAGGATAGGATAGAGGATAGGATAGGATAGAGGATAGGATAGGATAGAGGATACGATAGGATAGGATAGAGAATATGATAGGATAGAGGATAGGACAGGACAGAGGATAGGATAGGATAGAGGACAGGATACGATAGAGGATACGATAGGAATGAGGATAGGGTAGAGAATAGGATATCATAGAGGATAGGGGATTGGATCGGATACAGGATAGGAGAGGATAGAGGATAGCATAGTATAGAGGATAGGATAGGATAGAGGATAGGATAGGATAGAGGATAGGATACGATAGAGGATACGATAGGATAGGATAGAGGATAGGATAGGATAGAGGATAGGATAGGATAGAGGATAGGATAGGATAGAGGATAGGATATGATAGAGGATAGGATAGGATAGAAGATAGGATAGGATAGATGATAGGATAGGATAGGATAGAGGATAAGATAGGATAGAGGATAGGATAGGATAGAGGATAGGATAGGATAGATGATAGGATAGGATAGAGGATAGGGTAAGATAGAGGATAGGATAGGAAAGAGGAAAGGATATGATAGAGGATACGATATTGTAGAGGATAGGATAGTATAGAGGATAGGATAGGATAGAGGATAGGATAGGATAGAGGAAAGGAAAGGATAGAGGATAGGATAGGATAGAGGATAGCGTAGGATAGAGGATAGGATAGGACAGAAGAGGGGATTGGATCGGATACAGGATAGGAGGCGGTAGAGGATAGGATAGGATAGGATGGAGAATAGGATAGGATAGAGGATAGGTTAGGATAGAGGATAGGATAGGATAGGATAGAGGATAGGATAGGATAGAGGATAGGATAGGATAGAGGATACGATAGGATAGAGGATACGATAGGATAGGATAGAGGATAGGATAGGATAGAGGATAGGATAGGATAGAGGATAGGATAGGATAGAGGATAGGATAGGATAGAGGATAGGATATGATAGAGGATAGGATAGGATAGAAGATAGGATAGGATAGATGATAGGATAGGATAGAGGATAGGATAAGATAGAGGATAGGATATGATAGAGGATAAGATAGGATAGAGGATAGGATAGGATAGATGATAGGATAGGATAGAGGATAGGATAAGATAGAGGATAGGATAGGATAGATGATATTATAGGAAAGAGGAAAGGATATGATAGAGGATACGATATTGTAGAGGATAGGATAGTATAGAGGATAGGATAGGATAGAGGATAGGATAGGATAGAGGATAGGATACGATAGAGGATACGATAGGATAGGATAGAGGATAGGAGAGGATAGAGGATAGGATAGTATAGAGGATAGGATAGGATAGAGGATAGGATAGGATAGAGGATAGGATACGATAGAGGATACGATAGGATAGGATAGAGGATAGGATAGGATAGAGGATAGGATAGGATAGAGGATAGGATAGGATAGAGGATAGGATAGGATAGAGGATAGGATATGATAGAGGATAGGATAGGATAGAAGATAGGATAGGATAGATGATAGGATAGGATAGAGGATAGGATAAGATAGAGGATAAGATAGGATAGAGGATAGGATAGGATAGAGGATAGGATATGATAGAGGATAAGATAGGATAGAGGAAAGGATAGGATAGATGATAGGATAGGATAGAGGATAGGATAAGATAGAGGATAGGATAGGATAGATGATATTATAGGAAAGAGGAAAGGATATGATAGAGGATACGATATTGTAGAGGATAGGATAGTATAGAGGATAGGATAGGATAGAGGATAGGGTAGGATAGAGGATAGGATAGGATAGAGGATAGGATATGATACAGGATAGGATAGGATCGAAGATAGGATAGGATAGATGATAGGATAGGATAAGATAGAGGATAAGATAGGATAGAGGATAGGATAGGATAGAGGATAGGAAAGGATAGAGGATAGGATAGGATAGAGGATAGCATAGGATAGAGGATAGGATAGGACAGGATAGAGGATAGGATAGGATAGAGGATAGGATAGGATAGAGCATAGGATACGATAGAGGATAGGATAGTGGATTGGATAGGATAGAGGATAGGATAGGACAGATGATATTATAGGAATGAGGATAGGATATGATAGAGGATACGATATTATAGAGGATAGGATAGGATAGAGGATAGGATAGGATAGAGGATAGGATAGTATAGAGGATAGGATAGGATAGAGGATAGGATAGGATAGAGGATAGGATGCGATAGAGGATACGAAAGGATAGGATAGAGGGTAGGATAGGATAGAGGATAGGATAGGATAGAGGATAGGAGAGGATAGAGGATATGATATGATAGAGGATAGGATAGGATAGAGGATAGGATAGGATAGAGGATAGGATAGTATAGAGGATAGGATAAGATAGAGGATATGATAGGATAGACGATAGGATACGATAGAGGATAGGATAGGATCGAGGATAGGATAGAACAGAGGATACGATAGGATAGGATAGAGAATAGGATAGGATAGAGGATAGGATAGGATAGAGGATAGGATAGGATAGAGGATAGGATAGGATAGAGGATAGGATACGATAGAGGATACGATAGGATAGGATAGAGGATAGGATAGGATAGAGGATAGGATAGG
Organism: Halictus rubicundus; assembly: GCF_050948215.1. Classification (NCBI taxonomy): domain Eukaryota; kingdom Metazoa; phylum Arthropoda; class Insecta; order Hymenoptera; family Halictidae; genus Halictus; species Halictus rubicundus. Next base: position 100,373 of record NW_027488968.1, on the reverse strand, counting down.
ATAGAGGATAGAATAGGATAGAGGATAGGATATGATAGAGGATAGGATAGGATAGAGGATAGGATAGGATAGAGGATAGGGTAGGATAGAGGATAGGATAGTATAGAGGATAGGATATAATAGAGGATAGGATACGATAAAGAATACGATAGGATAGGATAGAGGGTAGGATAGGATAGGGGATAGGATAGGATAGAGGATAGGATAGGATAGAGGATAGGATAGGATAGAGGATAGGATAGGATAGAGGATAGGATAGGGTAGAGGATAGGATAGGATAGAGGATAGGATAGGATAGATGATAGGATAGGATAGAGGATAGGATAGGGGATTGGATAGGATAGAGGATAGGATAGGATAGAGGATAGGATAGGATAGAGGATAGGATAGGATAGAGGATAGGATAGTATAGAGGATAGGATAGGATAGAGGATAGGATAGGATAGAGGATAGGATACGATAGAGGATACGATAGGATAGGATAGAGGGTAGGATAGGATAGAGGGTAGGATAGGATAGAGGATAGGATAGGATAGAGGATAGGATAGGATAGAGGATACGATAGGATAGGATAGAGAATATGATAGGATAGAGGATAGGACAGGACAGAGGATAGGATAGGATAGAGGACAGGATACGATAGAGGATACGATAGGAATGAGGATAGGGTAGAGAATAGGATATCATAGAGGATAGGGGATTGGATCGGATACAGGATAGGAGAGGATAGAGGATAGCATAGTATAGAGGATAGGATAGGATAGAGGATAGGATAGGATAGAGGATAGGATACGATAGAGGATACGATAGGATAGGATAGAGGATAGGATAGGATAGAGGATAGGATAGGATAGAGGATAGGATAGGATAGAGGATAGGATATGATAGAGGATAGGATAGGATAGAAGATAGGATAGGATAGATGATAGGATAGGATAGGATAGAGGATAAGATAGGATAGAGGATAGGATAGGATAGAGGATAGGATAGGATAGATGATAGGATAGGATAGAGGATAGGATAAGATAGAGGATAGGATAGGAAAGAGGAAAGGATATGATAGAGGATACGATATTGTAGAGGATAGGATAGTATAGAGGATAGGATAGGATAGAGGATAGGATAGGATAGAGGAAAGGAAAGGATAGAGGATAGGATAGGATAGAGGATAGCGTAGGATAGAGGATAGGATAGGACAGAAGAGGGGATTGGATCGGATACAGGATAGGAGGCGGTAGAGGATAGGATAGGATAGGATGGAGAATAGGATAGGATAGAGGATAGGTTAGGATAGAGGATAGGATAGGATAGGATAGAGGATAGGATAGGATAGAGGATAGGATAGGATAGAGGATACGATAGGATAGAGGATACGATAGGATAGGATAGAGGATAGGATAGGATAGAGGATAGGATAGGATAGAGGATAGGATAGGATAGAGGATAGGATAGGATAGAGGATAGGATATGATAGAGGATAGGATAGGATAGAAGATAGGATAGGATAGATGATAGGATAGGATAGAGGATAGGATAAGATAGAGGATAGGATATGATAGAGGATAAGATAGGATAGAGGATAGGATAGGATAGATGATAGGATAGGATAGAGGATAGGATAAGATAGAGGATAGGATAGGATAGATGATATTATAGGAAAGAGGAAAGGATATGATAGAGGATACGATATTGTAGAGGATAGGATAGTATAGAGGATAGGATAGGATAGAGGATAGGATAGGATAGAGGATAGGATACGATAGAGGATACGATAGGATAGGATAGAGGATAGGATAGGATAGAGGATAGGATAGGATAGAGGATAGAGGATAGGATAGGATAGAGGATACGATAGGAATGAGGATAGGATAGAGAATAGGATAGGATAGAGGATAGGGGATTGGATCGGATACAGGATAGGAGAGGATAGAGGATAGGATAGTATAGAGGATAGGATAGGATAGAGGATAGGATAGGATAGAGGATAGGATACGATAGAGGATACGATAGGATAGGATAGAGGATAGGATAGGATAGAGGATAGGATAGGATAGAGGATAGGATAGGATAGAGGATAGGATAGGATAGAGGATAGGATATGATAGAGGATAGGATAGGATAGAAGATAGGATAGGATAGATGATAGGATAGGATAGAGGATAGGATAAGATAGAGGATAAGATAGGATAGAGGATAGGATAGGATAGAGGATAGGATATGATAGAGGATAAGATAGGATAGAGGAAAGGATAGGATAGATGATAGGATAGGATAGAGGATAGGATAAGATAGAGGATAGGATAGGATAGATGATATTATAGGAAAGAGGAAAGGATATGATAGAGGATACGATATTGTAGAGGATAGGATAGTATAGAGGATAGGATAGGATAGAGGATAGGGTAGGATAGAGGATAGGATAGGATAGAGGATAGGATATGATACAGGATAGGATAGGATCGAAGATAGGATAGGATAGATGATAGGATAGGATAAGATAGAGGATAAGATAGGATAGAGGATAGGATAGGATAGAGGATAGGAAAGGATAGAGGATAGGATAGGATAGAGGATAGCATAGGATAGAGGATAGGATAGGACAGGATAGAGGATAGGATAGGATAGAGGATAGGATAGGATAGAGCATAGGATACGATAGAGGATAGGATAGTGGATTGGATAGGATAGAGGATAGGATAGGACAGATGATATTATAGGAATGAGGATAGGATATGATAGAGGATACGATATTATAGAGGATAGGATAGGATAGAGGATAGGATAGGATAGAGGATAGGATAGTATAGAGGATAGGATAGGATAGAGGATAGGATAGGATAGAGGATAGGATGCGATAGAGGATACGAAAGGATAGGATAGAGGGTAGGATAGGATAGAGGATAGGATAGGATAGAGGATAGGAGAGGATAGAGGATATGATATGATAGAGGATAGGATAGGATAGAGGATAGGATAGGATAGAGGATAGGATAGTATAGAGGATAGGATAAGATAGAGGATATGATAGGATAGACGATAGGATACGATAGAGGATAGGATAGGATCGAGGATAGGATAGAACAGAGGATACGATAGGATAGGATAGAGAATAGGATAGGATAGAGGATAGGATAGGATAGAGGATAGGATAGGATAGAGGATAGAATAGGATAGAGGATAGGATATGATAGAGGATAGGATAGGATAGAGGATAGGATAGGATAGAGGATAGGGTAGGATAGAGGATAGGATAGTATAGAGGATAGGATATAATAGAGGATAGGATACGATAAAGAATACGATAGGATAGGATAGAGGGTAGGATAGGATAGGGGATTGGATCGGATAGAGGATAGGAGAGGATAGAGGATAGCATAGTATAGAGGATAGGATAGGATAGAGGATAGGATAGGATAGAGGATAGGATACGATAGAGGATACGATAGGATAGGATAGAGGATAGGATAGGATAGAGGATAGGATAGGATAGAAGATAGGATAGGATAGAGGATAGGATATGATAGAGGATAGGATAGGATAGAAGATAGGATAGGATAGATGATAGGATAGGATAGGGTAGAGGATAAGATAGGATAGAGGATAGGATAGGATAGAGGATAGGATAGGATAGATGATAGGATAGGATAGAGGATAGGATAAGATAGAGGATAGGATAGGAAAGAGGAAAGGATATGATAGAGGATACGATATTGTAGAGGATAGGATAGTATAGAGGATAGGATAGGATAGAGGATAGGATAGGATAGAGGAAAGGAAAGGATAGAGGATAGGATAGGATAGAGCATAGGCTACGATAGAGGATAGGATAGTGGATTGGATAGGATAGAGGATAGGATAGGACAGATGATATTATAGGAATGAGGATAGGATATGATAGAGGATACGATATTGTAGAGGATAGGATAGGATAGAGGATAGGATAGGATAGAGGATAGGATAGTATAGAGGATAGGATAGGATAGAGGATAGGATAGGACAGGATAGAGGATAGGATAGGATAGAGGATAGGATAGGATAGAGGATAGGATAGGATAGAGGATACGATAGGAATGAGGATAGGATAGAGAATAGGATAGGATAGAGGATAGGGGATTGGATCGGATACAAGATAGGAGACGATAGAGGATAGGATAGTATAGAGGATAGGATAGGATAGAGGATAGGATAGGATAGAGGATAGGATAGTATAGAGGATAGGATAGGATAGAGGATAGGATAGGGGATTGGATAGGATAGAGGATAGGATAGGATAGATGATAGGATAGGATAGAGGATAGGATAGGGGATTGGATAGGATAGAGGATAGGATAGGATAGAGGATAGGATAGGATAGAGGATAGGATAGGGTAGAGGATAGGATAGGATAGAGGATAGGATAGGATAGATGATAGGATAGGATAGAGGATAGGATAGGGGATTGGATAGGATAGAGGATAGAATAGGATAGAGGATAGGATAGGATAGAGGATAGGATAGGATAGAGGATAGGATAGTATAGAGGATAGGATAGGATAGAGGATAGGATAGGATAGAGGATAGGATACGATAGAGGATACGATAGGATAGGATAGAGGGTAGGATAGGATAGAGGATAGGATAGGATAGAGGATAGGATAGGATAGAGGATACGATAGGATAGGATAGAGAATAGGATACGATAGAGGATAGGACAGGACAGAGGATAGGATAGGATAGAGGACAGGATACGATAGAGGATACGATAGGAATGAGGATAGGGTAGAGAATAGGATATCATAGAGGATAGGGGATTGGATCGGATACAGGATAGGAGAGGATAGAGGATAGCATAGTATAGAGGATAGGATAGGATAGAGGATAGGATAGGATAGAGGATAGGATACGATAGAGGATACGATAGGATAGGATAGAGGATAGGATAGGATAGAGGATAGGATAGGATAGAGGATAGGATATGATAGAGGATAGGATAGGATAGATGATAGGATAGGATAGGATAGAGGATAAGATAGGATAGAGGATAGGATAGGATAGAGGATAGGATAGGATAGATGATAGGATAGGATAGAGGATAGGATAAGATAGAGGATAGGATAGGATAGATGATATTATAGGAAAGAGGAAAGGATATGATAGAGGATACGATATTGTAGAGGATAGGATAGTATAGAGGATAGGATAGGATAGAGGATAGGATAGGATAGAGGAAAGGAAAGGATAGAGGATAGGATAGGATGGAGGATAGCGTAGGATAGAGGATAGGATAAGACAGAAGAGGGGATAGGATGGGATAGAGGATAGGATAGGATAGAGCATAGGCTACGATAGAGGATAGGATAGTGGATTGGATAGGATAGAGGATAGGATAGGACAGATGATATTATAGGAATGAGGATAGGATATGATAGAGGATACGATATTGTAGAGGATAGGATAGGATAGAGGATAGGATAGGATAGAGGATAGGATAGTATAGAGGATAGGATAGGATAGAGGATAGGATAGGATAGAGGATAGGATGCGATAGAGGATACGAAAGGATAGGATAGAGGGTAGGATAGGATAGAGGATAGGATAGTATAGAGGATAGGAGAGGATAGAGGATAGGATATGATAGAGGATAGGATAGGATAGAGGATAGGATAGGATAGAGGATAGGATAGGATAGAGGATAAGATAGGATAGAGGATAGGATAGGATAGAGGATAGGATAGGATAGATGATAGGATAGGATAGAGGATAGGATAAGATAGAGGATAGGATAGGATAGATGATATTATAGGAAAGAGGAAAGGATATGATAGAGGATACGATATTGTAGAGGATAGGATAGTATAGAGGATAGGATAGGATAGAGGATAGGATAGGATAGAGGAAAGGATAGGATAGAGGATAGGATACGATAGAGGATACGATAGGATAGGATAGAGGATAGGATAGGATAGAGGATAGGATAGGATAGAGGATAGAGGATAGGATAGGATAGAGGATAGGATAGGATAGAGGATAGGATAGGATAGAGGATAGGATAGGATAGAGGATAGGATAGGATACAGGATAGGATAGGATAGAAGATAGGATATGATAGTGGATCGGATAGGATAGAGGATTGGATAGGATAGAGAATATGATACGGTAGACGATAGGGGATTGGATCGGATACAGGATAGGAGGCGGTAGAGGATAGGATAGGATAGGATGGAGAATAGGATAGGATAGAGGATAGGTTAGGATAGAGGATAGGATAGGATAGGATAGAGGATAGGATAGGATAGAGGATAGGATAGGATAGAGGATACGATAGGATAGAGGATACGATAGGATAGGATAGAGGATAGGATAGGATAGAGAATAGGATAGGATAGAGGATAGGGGATTGGATCGGATACAGGATAGGAGAGGATAGAGGATAGGATAGTATAGAGGATAGGATAGGAAAGAGGATAGGATAGGATAGAGGATAGGATACGATAGAGGATAGGATAGGATAGAGGATAGGATAGGATAGAGGATAGGATATGATAGAGGATAGGATACGATAGAAGATAGGATAGGATAGATGATAGGATAGGATAGAGGATAGGATAAGATAGAGGATAAGATATGATAGAGGATAGGATAGGATAGAGGATAGGATAGGATAGAGGATAGGGTAGGATAGAGGATAGGATAGTATAGAGGATAGGATATAATAGAGGATAGGATACGATAAAGAATACGATAGGATAGGATAGAGGGTAGGATAGGATAGGGGATAGGATAGGATAGAGGATAGGATAGGATAGAGGATAGGATAGGATAGAGGATAGGATAGGATAGAGGATAGGATAGGGTAGAGGATAGGATAGGATAGAGGATACGATAGGATAGGATAGAGAATAGGATACGATAGAGGATAGGACAGGACAGAGGATAGGATAGGATAGAGGACAGGATACGATAGAGGATACGATAGGAATGAGGATAGGGTAGAGAATAGGATATCATAGAGGATAGGGGATTGGATCGGATACAGGATAGGAGAGGATAGAGGATAGCATAGTATAGAGGATAGGATAGGATAGAGGATAGGATAGGATAGAGGATAGGATACGATAGAGGATACGATAGGATAGGATAGAGGATAGGATAGGATAGAGGATAGGATAGGATAGAGGATAGGATAGGATAGAGGATAGGATATGATAGAGGATAGGATAGGATAGATGATAGGATAGGATAGGATAGAGGATAAGATAGGATAGAGGATAGGATAGGATAGAGGATAGGATAGGATAGATGATAGGATAGGATAGAGGATAGGATAAGATAGAGGATAGGATAGGATAGATGATATTATAGGAAAGAGGAAAGGATATGATAGAGGATACGATATTGTAGAGGATAGGATAGTATAGAGGATAGGATAGGATAGGATGGAGGATAGCGTAGGATAGAGGATAGGATAGGACAGAAGAGGGGATAGGATGGGATAGAGGATAGGATAGGATAGAGCATAGGCTACGATAGAGGATAGGATAGTGGATTGGATAGGATAGAGGATAGGATAGGACAGATGATATTATAGGAATGAGGATAGGATATGATAGAGGATACGATATTGTAGAGGATAGGATAGGATAGAGGATAGGATAGGATAGAGGATAGGATAGTATAGAGGATAGGATAGGATAGAGGATAGGATAGGATAGAGGATAGGATGCGATAGAGGATACGAAAGGATAGGATAGAGGGTAGGATAGGATAGAGGATAGGATAGTATAGAGGATAGGAGAGGATAGAGGATAGGATATGATAGAGGATAGGATAGGATAGAGGATAGGATAGGATAGAGGATAGGATAGGATAGAGGATAAGATAGGATAGAGGATAGGATAGGATAGAGGATAGGATAGGATAGATGATAGGATAGGATAGAGGATAGGATAAGATAGAGGATAGGATAGGATAGATGATATTATAGGAAAGAGGAAAGGATATGATAGAGGATACGATATTGTAGAGGATAGGATAGTATAGAGGATAGGATAAGATAGAGGATAGGATAGGATAGAGGAAAGGATAGGATAGAGGATAGGATACGATAGAGGATACGATAGGATAGGATAGAGGATAGGATAGGATAGAGGATAGGAGAGGATAGAGGATAGGATATGATAGAGGATAGGATAGGATAGAGGATAGGATAGGATAGAGGATAGGATAGTATAGAGGATAGGATAAGATAGAGGATATGATAGGATAGACGGTAGGATACGATAGAGGATAGGATAGGATCGAGGATAGGATAGGACAGAGGATACGATAGGATAGGATAGAGGATAGAATAGGATAGAGGATAGGATATGATAGAGGATAGGATAGGATAGAGGATAGGATAGGATAGAGGATAGGGTAGGATAGAGGATAGGATAGTATAGAGGATAGGATATAATAGAGGATAGGATAGGATAGAGGATAGGATACGATAAAGAATACGATAGGATAGGATAGAGGGTAGGATAGGATAGGGGATAGGATAGGATAGAGGATAGGATAGGATAGAGGATAGGATAGGATAGAGGATAGGATAGGATAGAGGATAGGATAGGGTAGAGGATAGGATAGGATAGAGGATAGGGTAGGATAGATGATAGGATAGGATAGAGGATAGGATAAGATAGAGGATAGGATAGGATGGATCATAGGATAGGGGATTGGATAGGATAGAGGATAGGATAGGATAGAGGATAGGATACGATAGAGGATACGATAGGATAGGATAGAGGATAGGATAGGATAGAGGACTGGATAGGATAGAGGATAGAGGATAGGATAGGATAGAGGATAGGATAGGATAGAGGATAGGATAGGATAGAGGATAGGATAGGATAGAGGATAGGATATGATAGTGGATCGGATAGGATAGAGGATTGGATAGGATAGAGGATAGGATATGATAGTGGATCGGATAGGATAGAGGATTGGATAGGATAGAGAATATGATACGGTAGACGATAGGGGATTGGATCGGATACAGGATAGGAGGCGATAGAGGATAGGATAGGATAGGATGTAGAATAGGATAGGATAGAGGATAGGTTAGGATAGAGGATAGGATAGGATAGGATAGAGGATAGGATAGGATAGAGGATAGGATAGGATAGAGGATACGATAGGAATGAGGATAGGATAGAGAATAGGATAGGATAGAGGATAGGGGATTGGATCGGATACAGGATAGGAGACGATAGAGGATAGGATAGTATAGAGGATAGGATAGGATAGAGGATAGGATAGGATAGAGGATAGGATAGTATAGAGGATAGGATAGGATAGAGGATAGGGTAGGATAGAGGATAGGATACGATAGAGGATACGATAGGATAGGATAGAGGGTAGGATAGGATAGAGGATAGGGTAGGATAGAGGATAGGATAGGATAGAGGATAGGATAGGATAGAGGATACGATAGGAATGAGGATAGGATAGAGAATAGGATAGGATAGAGGATAGGGGATTGGATCGGATACAGGATAGGAGAGGATGGAGGATAGCATAGTATAGAGGATAGGATAGGATAGAGGATAGGATAGGATAGAGGATAGGATAGGATAGAGGATAGGATAGGATAGAGGATAGGATAGGATAGAGGATAGGATAGGATAGAGGATAGGATAGGATAGAGGATAGGGTATGATAGAGGATAGGATATGATAGAGGATACGATATTATAGAGGATAGGATAGGATAGAGGATAGGATAGGATAGAGGATAGGATAGTATAGAGGATAGGATAGGATAGAGGATAGGATAGGATACAGGATAGGATGCGATAGAGGATACGAAAGGATAGGATAGAGGGTAGGATAGGATAGAGGATAGGATAGGATAGAGGATAGGAGAGGATAGGGGATAGGATATGACAGAGGATAGGATAGGATAGAGGATAGGATAGGATAGAGGATAGGATAGTATAGAGGATAGGATAAGATAGAGGATATGATAGGATAGACGATAGGATACGATAGAGGATAGGATAGGATAGAGGATAGGATAGGATAGAGGATAGGATATGATAGTGGATCGGATAGGATAGAGGATTGGATAGGATAGAGGATAGGATATGATAGTGGATCGGATAGGATAGAGGATTGGATAGGATAGAGAATATGATACGGTAGACGATAGGGGATTGGATCGGATACAGGATAGGAGGCGGTAGAGGATAGGATAGGATAGGATGGAGAATAGGATAGGATAGAGGATAGGTTAGGATAGAGGATAGGATAGGATAGGATAGAGGATAGGATAGGATAGAGGATAGGATAGGATAGAGGATACGATAGGAATGAGGATAGGATAGAGAATAGGATAGGATAGAGGATAGGGGATTGGATCGGATACAGGATAGGAGACGATAGAGGATAGGATAGTATAGAGGATAGGATAGGATAGAGGATAGGATAGGATAGAGGATAGGATAGTATAGAGGATAGGATAGGATAGAGGATAGGATAGGATAGAGGATAGGATACGATAGAGGATACGATAGGATAGGATAGAGGGTAGGATAGGATAGAGGATAGGATAGGATAGAGGATAGGATAGGATAGAGGATACGATAGGATAGGATAGAGAATAGGATAGGATAGAGGATAGGACAGGACAGAGGATAGGATAGGATAGAGGATAGGATAGGATAGAGGATACGATAGGAATGAGGATAGGATAGAGAATAGGATAGGATAGAGGATAGGGGTTTGGATCGGATACAGGATAGGAGAGGATGGAGGTTAGCATAGTATAGAGGATAGGATAGGATAGAGGATAGGATAGGATAGAGGATAGGATAGGATAGAAGATAGGATAGGATAGAGGATAGGATAGGATAGAGGATAGGATAGGATAGAGGATAGGATAGGATAGAGGATAGGATAGGATAGAGGATAGGATATGATAGAGGATAGGATATGATAGAGGATACGATATTATAGAGGATAGGATAGGATAGAGGATAGGATAGGATAGAGGATAGGATAGTATAGAGGATAGGATAGGATAGAGGATAGGATAGGATAGAGGATAGGATGCGATAGAGGATACGAAAGGATAGGATAGAGGGTAGGATAGGATAGAGGATAGGATAGGATAGAGGATATGATAGGATAGACGATAGGATACGATAGAGGATAGGATAGGATCGAGGATAGGATAGGACAGAGGATACGATAGGATAGGATAGAGAATAGGATAGGATAGAGGATAGGATAGGATAGAGGATAGGATAGGATAGAGGATAGAATAGGATAGAGGATAGGATATGATAGAGGATAGGATAGGATAGAGGATAGGATAGGATAGAGGATAGGGTAGGATAGAGGATAGGATAGTATAGAGGATAGGATATAATAGAGGATAGGATAGGATAGAGGATAGGATACGATAAAGAATACGATAGGATAGGATAGAGGGTAGGATAGGATAGGGGATAGGATAGGATAGAGGATAGGATAGGATAGAGGATAGCATAGGATAGAGGATAGGATAGGATAGGATAGAGGATAGGATAGGATAGAGGATAGGATAGGATAGAGCATAGGATACGATAGAGGATAGGATAGGCGATTGGATAGGATAGAGGATAGGATAGGACAGATGATATTATAGGATAGAGGATAGGATAGGATAGTATAGAACATAGGATAGGATAGAGGATTGGATAGGATAGATAATAGGATAAGATAGAGGATATGATAGGATAGACCATAGGATAGGATAGAGGATAGGATAGGATAGAGGATAGGATACGATAGAGGATATAATAGGATAGAGGATAGGAAAGGATAGAGGATAGGATAGGATAGAGGATAGCATAGGATAGAGGATAGGATAGGACAGGATAGAGGATAGAATAGGATCGAGGATAGGATAGGACAGAGGATACGATAGGATAGGATAGAGAATAGGATAGGATAGAGGATAGGATAGGATAGAGGATAGGATAGGATAGAGGATAGAATAGGATACAGGATAGGATATGATAGAGGATAGGATAGGATAGAGGATAGGATAGGATAGAGGATAGGGTAGGATAGAGGATAGGATAGTATAGAGGATAGGATATAATAGAGGATAGAATACGATAAAGAATACGATAGGATAGGATAGAGGGTAGGATAGGATAGGGGATAGGATAGGATAGAGGATAGGATAGGATAGAGGATAGGATAGGATAGAGGATAGGATAGGATAGAGGATAGGATAGGGTAGAGGATAGGATAGGATAGAGGATAGGATAGGATAGATGATAGGATAGGATAGAGGATAGGATAGGGGATTGGATAGGATAGAGGATAGGATAGGATAGAGGATAGGATAGAATAGAGGATAGGATAGGATAGAGGATAGGATAGTATAGAGGATAGGATAGGATAGGATAGAGGGTAGGATAGGATAGAGGATAGGATAGGATAGAGGATACGATAGGATAGGATAGAGAATAGGATAGGATAGAGGATAGGACAGGACAGAGGATAGGATAGGATAGAGGACAGGATACGATAGAGGATACGATAGGAATGAGGATAGGGTAGAGAATAGGATATCATAGAGGATAGGGGATTGGATCTAATACAGGATAGGAGAGGATAGAGGATAGCATAGTATAGAGGATAGGATAGGATAGAGGATAGGATAGGATAGAGGATAGGATACGATAGAGGATACGATAGGATAGGATAGAGGATAGGATAGGATAGAGGATAGGATAGGATAGAGGATAGGATAGGATAGAGGATAGGATAGGATAGAGGATAGGATATGATAGAGGATAGGTTAGGATAGAAGATAGGATAGGATAGATGATAGGATAGGATAGGATAGAGGATAAGATAGGATAGAGGATAGGATAGGATAGAGGATAGGATAGGATAGATGATAGGATAGGATAGAGGATAGGATAAGATAGAGGATAGGATAGGAAAGAGGAAAGGATTTGATAGAGGATACGATATTGTAGAGGATAGGATAGTATAGAGGATAGGATAGGATAGAGGATAGGATAGGATAGAGGAAAGGAAAGGATAGAGGATAGGATAGGATAGAGGATAGCGTAGGATAGAGGATAGGATAGGACAGAAGAGGGGATAGGATGGGATACAGGATAGGATAGGATAGAGCATAGGCTACGATAGAGGATAGGATAGTGGATTGGATAGGATAGAGGATAGGATAGGACAGATGATATTATAGGAATGAGGATAGGATATGATAGAGGATACGATATTGTAGAGGATAGGATAGGATAGAGGATAGGATAGGTTAGAGGATAGGATAGTATAGAGGATAGGATAGGATAGAGGATAGGATAGGACAGGATAGAGGATAGGATAGGATAGAGGATAGGATAGGATAGCGGATAGGATAGGATAGAGGATACGATAGGAATGAGGATAGGATAGAGAATAGGATAGGATAGAGGATAGGGGATTGGATCGGATACAAGATAGGAGACGATAGAGGATAGGATAGTATAGAGGATAGGATAGGATAGAGGATAGGATAGGATAGAGGATAGGATAGTATAGAGGATAGGATAGGATAGAGGATAGGATAGGGGATTGGATAGGATAGAGGATAGGATAGGATAGAGGATAGGATACGATAGAGGATACGATAGGATAGGATAGAGGATAGGATAGGATAGAGGATAGGATACGATAAAGAATACGATAGGATAGGATAGAGGGTAGGATAGGATAGGGGATAGGATAGGATAGAGGATAGGATAGGATAGAGGATAGGATAGGATAGAGGATAGGATAGGATAGAGGATAGGATAGGATAGAGGATAGGATAGGGGATTGGATAGGATAGAGGATAGGATAGGATAGAGGATAGGATACGATAGAGGATACGATAGGATAGGATAGAGGATAGGATAGGATAGAGGATAGAGGATAGGATAGAGGATAGAGTAGGATAGAGGATAGGATATGATAGAGGATAGGATAGGATAGAGGATAGGATAGGATAGAGGATAGGGTAGGATAGAGGATAGGATAGGATAGAGGATAGAGGATAGGATAGGATAGAGGATAGGATAGGATAGAGGATAGGATATGATAGTGGATCGGATAGGATAGAGGATTGGATAGGATAGAGAATATGATACGGTAGACGATAGGGGATTGGATCGGATACAGGGTAGGAGGCGGTAGAGGATAGGATAGGATAGGATGGAGAATAGGATAGGATAGAGGATAGGTTAGGATAGAGGATAGGATAGGATAGGATAGAGGATAGGATAGGATAGAGGATAGTATAGGATAGAGGATAGGATAGGGGATTGGATATGATAGAGGATAGGATAGGATAGAGGATAGGATACGATAGAGGATACGATAGGATAGGATAGAGGATAGGATAGGATAGAGGATAGGATAGGATAGAGGATAGAGGATAGGATAGGATAGAGGATAGGATAGGATAGAGGATAGGATAGGATAGAGGATAGGATAGGATAGAGGATAGGATAGGATACAGGATAGGATAGGATAGAAGATAGGATATGATAGTGGATCGGATAGGATAGAGGATTGGATAGGATAGAGAATATGATACGGTAGACGATAGGGGATTGGATCGGATACAGGATAGGAGGCGGTAGAGGATAGGATAGGATAGGATAGAGGATAGGATAGGATAGAGGATAGGATAGGATAGAGGATACGATAGGATAGAGGATACGATAGGATAGGATAGAGGATAGGATAGGATAAAGAATACGATAGGATAGGATAGAGGGTAGGATAGGATAGGGGATAGGATAGGATAGAGGATAGGATAGGATAGAGGATAGGATAGGATAGAGGATAGGATAGGGTAGAGGATAGGATAGGATAGAGGATAGGATAGGATAGATGATAGGATAGGATAGAGGATAGGATAGGGGATTGGATAGGATAGAGGATAGGATAGGATAGAGGATAGGATAGGATAGAGGATAGGATAGGATAGAGGATAGGATAGTATAGAGGATAGGATAGGATAGAGGATAGGATAGGATAGAGGATAGGATAGGATAGAGGGCAGGATACGATAGAGGATACGATAGGAATGAGGATAGGGTAGAGAATAGGATATCATAGAGGATAGGGGATTGGATCGGATACAGGATAGGAGAGGATAGAGGATAGCATAGTATAGAGGATAGGATAGGATAGAGGGTAGGATAGGATAGAGGATAGGATAGGATAGAGGATATGATAGGATAGACGATAGGATACGATAGAGGATAGGATAGGATCGAGGATAGGATAGGACAGAGGATACGATAGGATAGGATAGAGAATAGGATAGGATAGAGGATAGGATAGGATAGAGGATAGGATAGGATAGAGGATAGAATAGGATAGAGGATAGGATATGATAGAGGATAGGATAGGATAGAGGATAGGATAGGATAGAGGATAGGGTAGGATAGAGGATAGGATAGTATAGAGGATAGGATATAATAGAGGATAGGATAGGATAGAGGATAGGATACGATAAAGAATACGATAGGATAGGATAGAGGGTAGGATAGGATAGGGGATAGGATAGGATAGAGGATAGGATAGGATAGAGGATAGCATAGGATAGAGGATAGGATAGGATAGGATAGAGGATAGGATAGGATAGAGAATAGGATAGGATAGAGGATAGGGGATTGGATCGGATACAGGATAGGAGAGGATAGAGGATAGGATAGTATAGAGGATAGGATAGGATAGAGGATAGGATAGGATAGAGGATTGGATAGGATAGAGAATATGATACGGTAGACGATAGGGGATTGGATCGGATACAGGATAGGAGGCGGTAGAGGATAGGATAGGATAGGATGGAGAATAGGATAGGATAGAGGATAGGTTATGATAGAGGATAGGATAGGATAGGATAGAGGATAGGATAGGATAGAGGATAGGATAGGATAGAGGATACGATAGGATAGAGGATACGATAGGATAGGATAGAGGATAGGATAGGATAGAGAATAGGATAGGATAGAGGATAGGGGATTGGATCGGATACAGGATAGGAGAGGATAGAGGATAGGATAGTATAGAGGATAGGATAGGATAGAGGATAGGATAGGATAGAGGATAGGATACGATAGAGGATAGGATAGGATAGAGGATAGGATAGGATAGAGGATAGGATATGATAGAGGATAGGATACGATAGAAGATAGGATAGGATAGATGATAGGATAGGATAGAGGATAGGATAAGATAGAGGATAAGATATGATAGAGGATAGGATAGGATAGAGGATAGGATAGGATAGAGGATAGGGTAGGATAGAGGATAGGATAGTATAGAGGATAGGATATAATAGAGGATAGGATACGATAAAGAATACGATAGGATAGGATAGAGGGTAGGATAGGATAGGGGATAGGATAGGATAGAGGATAGGATAGGATAGAGGATAGGATAGGATAGAGGATAGGATAGGGTAGAGGATAGGATAGGATAGAGGATAGGATAGGATAGATGATAGGATAGGATAGAGGATAGGATAGGGGATTGGATAGGATAGAGGATAGGATAGGATAGAGGATAGGATAGGATAGAGGATAGGATAGGATAGAGGATAGGATAGTATAGAGGATAGGATAGGATAGAGGATAGGATAGGATAGAGGATAGGATACGATAGAGGATACGATAGGATAGGATAGAGGGTAGGATAGGATAGAGGATAGGATAGGATAGAGGATAGGATAGGATAGAGGATACGATAGGATAGGATAGAGAATAGGATACGATAGAGGATAGGACAGGACAGAGGATAGGATAGGATAGAGGACAGGATACGATAGAGGATACGATAGGAATGAGGATAGGGTAGAGAATAGGATATCATAGAGGATAGGGGATTGGATCGGATACAGGATAGGAGAGGATAGAGGATAGCATAGTATAGAGGATAGGATAGGATAGAGGGTAGGATAGGATAGAGGATAGGATAGGATAGAGGATATGATAGGATAGACGATAGGATACGATAGAGGATAGGATAGGATCGAGGATAGGATAGGACAGAGGATACGATAGGATAGGATAGAGAATAGGATAGGATAGAGGATAGGATAGGATAGAGGATAGGATAGGATAGAGGATAGAATAGGATAGAGGATAGGATATGATAGAGGATAGGATAGGATAGAGGATAGGATAGGATAGAGGATAGGGTAGGATAGAGGATAGGATAGTATAGAGGATAGGATATAATAGAGGATAGGATAGGATAGAGGATAGGATACGATAAAGAATACGATAGGATAGGATAGAGGGTAGGATAGGATAGGGGATAGGATAGGATAGAGGATAGGATAGGATAGAGGATAGCATAGGATAGAGGATAGGATAGGATAGGATAGAGGATAGGATAGGATAGAGGATAGGATAGGATAGAGGATAGGATAGGATAGAGCATAGGATACGATAGAGGATAGGATAGGCGATTGGATAGGATAGAGGATAGGATAGGACAGATGATATTATAGGATAGAGGATAGGATAGGATAGTATAGAACATAGGATAGGATAGAGGATAGGATAGGATAGATAATAGGATAAGATAGAGGATATGATAGGATAGACCATAGGATAGGATAGAGGATAGGATAGGATAGAGGATAGGATACGATAGAGGATATAATAGGATAGAGGATAGGAAAGGATAGAGGATAGGATAGGATAGAGGATAGCATAGGATAGAGGATAGGATAGGACAGGATAGAGGATAGAATAGGATCGAGGATAGGATAGGACAGAGGATACGATAGGATAGGATAGAGAATAGGATAGGATAGAGGATAGGATAGGATAGAGGATAGGATAGGATAGAGGATAGAATAGGATACAGGATAGGATATGATAGAGGATAGGATAGGATAGAGGATAGGATAGGATAGAGGATAGGGTAGGATAGAGGATAGGATAGTATAGAGGATAGGATATAATAGAGGATAGAATACGATAAAGAATACGATAGGATAGGATAGAGGGTAGGATAGGATAGGGGATAGGATAGGATAGAGGATAGGATAGGATAGAGGATAGGATAGGATAGAGGATAGGATAGGATAGAGGATAGGATAGGGTAGAGGATAGGATAGGATAGAGGATAGGATAGGATAGATGATAGGATAGGATAGAGGATAGGATAGGGGATTGGATAGGATAGAGGATAGGATAGGATAGAGGATAGGATAGAATAGAGGATAGGATAGGATAGAGGATAGGATAGGATAGAGGATACGATAGGATAGGATAGAGAATAGGATAGGATAGAGGATAGGACAGGACAGAGGATAGGATAGGATAGAGGACAGGATACGATAGAGGATACGATAGGAATGAGGATAGGGTAGAGAATAGGATATCATAGAGGATAGGGGATTGGATCGGATACAGGATAGGAGAGGATAGAGGATAGCATAGTATAGAGGATAGGATAGGATAGAGGATAGGATAGGATAGAGGATAGGATACGATAGAGGATACGATAGGATAGGATAGAGGATAGGATAGGATAGAGGATAGGATAGGATAGAGGATAGGATAGGATAGAGGATAGGATAGGATAGAGGATAGGATAGGATAGAGGATAGGATATGATAGAGGATAGGTTAGGATAGAAGATAGGATAGGATAGATGATAGGATAGGATAGGATAGAGGATAAGATAGGATAGAGGATAGGATAGGATAGAGGATAGGATAGGATAGATGATAGGATAGGATAGAGGATAGGATAAGATAGAGGATAGGATAGGAAAGAGGAAAGGATTTGATAGAGGATACGATATTGTAGAGGA
Organism: Halictus rubicundus; assembly: GCF_050948215.1. NCBI lineage: Eukaryota > Metazoa > Arthropoda > Insecta > Hymenoptera > Halictidae > Halictus > Halictus rubicundus. The sequence continues at coordinate 81,522 of NW_027488968.1, read as the reverse complement.
TAGGATAGTATAGAGGATAGGATAGGATAGAGGATAGGATAGGATAGAGGAAAGGAAAGGATAGAGGATAGGATAGGATAGAGGATAGCGTAGGATAGAGGATAGGATAGGACAGAAGAGGGGATAGGATGGGATACAGGATAGGATAGGATAGAGCATAGGCTACGATAGAGGATAGGATAGTGGATTGGATAGGATAGAGGATAGGATAGGACAGATGATATTATAGGAATGAGGATAGGATATGATAGAGGATACGATATTGTAGAGGATAGGATAGGATAGAGGATAGGATAGGATAGAGGATAGGATAGTATAGAGGATAGGATAGGATAGAGGATAGGATAGGACAGGATAGAGGATAGGATAGGATAGAGGATAGGATAGGATAGAGGATAGGATAGGATAGAGGATAGGATAGGAATGAGGATAGGATAGAGAATAGGATAGGATAGAGGATAGGGGATTGGATCGGATACAAGATAGGAGACGATAGAGGATAGGATAGTATAGAGGATAGGATAGGATAGAGGATAGGATAGGGGATTGGATAGGATAGAGGATAGGATAGGATAGAGGATAGGATACGATAGAGGATACGATAGGATAGGATAGAGGATAGGATAGGATAGAGGATAGAGGATAGGATAGAGGATAGAGTAGGATAGAGGATAGGATATGATAGAGGATAGGATAGGATAGAGGATAGGATAGGATAGAGGATAGGGTAGGATAGAGGATAGGATAGGATAGAGGATAGAGGATAGGATAGGATAGAGGATAGGATAGGATAGAGGATAGGATATGATAGTGGATCGGATAGGATAGAGGATTGGATAGGATAGAGAATATGATACGGTAGACGATAGGGGATTGGATCGGATACAGGGTAGGAGGCGGTAGAGGATAGGATAGGATAGGATGGAGAATAGGATAGGATAGAGGATAGGTTAGGATAGAGGATAGGATAGGATAGGATAGAGGATAGGATAGGATAGAGGATAGGATAGGATAGAGGATAGGATAGGATAGAGGATACGATAGGAATGAGGATAGGATAGATAATAGGATAGGATAGAGGATAGGGGATTGGATCGGATACAAGATAGGAGACGATAGAGGATAGGATAGTATAGAGGATAGGATAGGATAGAGGATAGGATAGGATAGAGGATAGGATAGTATAGATGATAGGATAGGATAGAGGATAGGATAGGATAGAGGATAGGATACGATAGAGGATACGATAGGATAGGATAGAGGGTAGGATAGGATAGAGGATAGGATAGGATAGAGGATAGGATAGGATAGAGGATACGATAGGATAGGATAGAGAATAGGATAGGATAGAGGATAGGATACGATAAAGAATACGATAGGATAGGATAGAGGGTAGAATAGGATAGGGGATAGGATAGGATAGAGGATGGGATAGGATAGAGGATAGGATAGGATAGAGGATAGGATAGGGTAGAGGATAGGATAGGATAGAGGATAGGATAGGGGATTGGATAGGATAGAGGATAGGATAGGATAGAGGATAGGATACGATAGAGGATACGATAGGATAGGATAGAGGATAGGACAGGATAGAGGATAGGATAGGATAGAGGATAGGATAGGATAGAGGATAGAGGATAGGATAGGATAGAGGATAGGATATGATAGTGGATCGGATAGGATAGAGGATTGGATAGGATAGAGAATATGATACGGTAGACGATAGGGGATTGGATCGGATACAGGATAGGAGGCGGTAGAGGATAGGATAGGATAGGATGGAGAATAGGATAGGATAGAGGATAGGTTAGGATAGAGGATAGGATAGGATAGGATAGAGGATAGGATAGGATAGAGGATAGGATAGGATAGAGGATACGATAGGATAGAGGATACGATAGGATAGGATAGAGGATAGGATAGGATAGAGAATAGGATAGGATAGAGGATAGGGGATTGGATCGGATACAGGATAGGAGAGGATAGAGGATAGGATAGTATAGAGGATAGGATAGGATAGAGGATAGGATAGGATAGAGGATAGGATACGATAGAGGATAGGATAGGATAGAGGATAGGATAGGATAGAGGATAGGATATGATAGAGGATAGGATACGATAGAAGATAGGATAGGATAGATGATAGGATAGGATAGAGGATAGGATAAGATAGAGGATAAGATATGATAGAGGATAGGATAGGATAGAGGATAGGATAGGATAGAGGATAGGGTAGGATAGAGGATAGGATAGTATAGAGGATAGGATATAATAGAGGATAGGATACGATAAAGAATACGATAGGATAGGATAGAGGGTAGGATAGGATAGGGGATAGGATAGGATAGAGGATAGGATAGGATAGAGGATAGGATAGGATAGAGGATAGGATAGGGTAGAGGATAGGATAGGATAGAGGATAGGATAGGATAGATGATAGGATAGGATAGAGGATAAGATAGAGGATAAGATATGATAGAGGATAGGATAGGATAGAGGATAGGATAGGATAGAGGATAGGATAGGATAGAGGATAGGATAGTATAGAGGATAGGATAGGATAGAGGATAGGATAGGATAGAGGATAGGATACGATAGAGGATACGATAGGATAGGATAGAGGGTAGGATAGGATAGAGGATAGGATAGGATAGAGGATAGGATAGGATAGAGGATACGATAGGATAGGATAGAGAATAGGATACGATAGAGGATAGGACAGGACAGAGGATAGGATAGGATAGAGGACAGGATACGATAGAGGATACGATAGGAATGAGGATAGGGTAGAGAATAGGATATCATAGAGGATAGGGGATTGGATCGGATACAGGATAGGAGAGGATAGAGGATAGCATAGTATAGAGGATAGGATAGGATAGAGGATAGGATAGGATAGAGGATAGGATACGATAGAGGATACGATAGGATAGGATAGAGGATAGGATAGGATAGAGGATAGGATAGGATAGAGGATAGGATAGGATAGAGGATAGGATATGATAGAGGATAGGATAGGATAGAAGATAGGATAGGATAGATGATAGGATAGGATAGGATAGAGGATAAGATAGGATAGAGGATAGGATAGGATAGAGGATAGGATAGGATAGATGATAGGATAGGATAGAGGATAGGATAAGATAGAGGATAGGATAGGATAGATGATATTATAGGAAAGAGGAAAGGATATGATAGAGGATACGATATTGTAGAGGATAGGATAGTATAGAGGATAGGATAGGATAGAGGATAGGATAGGATAGAGGAAAGGAAAGGATAGAGGATAGGATAGGATAGAGGATAGCGTAGGATAGAGGATAGGATAGGACAGAAGAGGGGATAGGATGGGATAGAGGATAGGATAGGATAGAGCATAGGCTACGATAGAGGATAGGATAGTGGATTGGATAGGATAGAGGATAGGATAGGACAGATGATATTATAGGAATGAGGATAGGATATGATAGAGGATACGATATTGTAGAGGATAGGATAGGATAGAGGATAGGATAGGATAGAGGATAGGATAGTATAGAGGATAGGATAGGATAGAGGATAGGATAGGATAGAGGATAGGATGCGATAGAGGATACGAAAGGATAGGATAGAGGGTAGGATAGGATAGAGGATAGGATAGTATAGAGGATAGGAGAGGATAGAGGATAGGATATGATAGAGGATAGGATAGGATAGAGGATAGGATAGGATAGAGGATAGGATAGGATAGAGGATAAGATAGGATAGAGGATAGGATAGGATAGAGGATAGGATAGGATAGATGATAGGATAGGATAGAGGATAGGATAAGATAGAGGATAGGATAGGATAGATGATATTATAGGAAAGAGGAAAGGATATGATAGAGGATACGATATTGTAGAGGATAGGATAGTATAGAGGATAGGATAGGATAGAGGATAGGATAGGATAGAGGAAAGGATAGGATAGAGGATAGGATACGATAGAGGATACGATAGGATAGGATAGAGGATAGGATAGGATAGAGGATAGGATAGGATAGAGGATAGGATATGATAGAGGATAGGATATGATAGAGGATACGATATTATAGAGGATAGGATAGGATAGAGGATAGGATAGGATAGAGGATAGGATGCGATAGAGGATACGAAAGGATAGGATAGTGGGTAAGATAGGATAGAGGATAGGATAGTATAGAGGATAGGAGAGGATAGAGGATAGGATATGATAGAGGATAGGATAGGATAGAGGATAGGATAGGATTGAGGATAGGATAGTATAGAGGATAGGATAAGATAGAGGATATGATAGGATAGACGGTAGGATACGATAGAGGATAGGATAGGATCGAGGATAGGATAGGACAGAGGATACGATAGGATAGGATAGAGGATAGAATAGGATAGAGGATAGGATATGATAGAGGATAGGATAGGATAGAGGATAGGATAGGATAGAGGATAGGGTAGGATAGAGGATAGGATAGTATAGAGGATAGGATATAATAGAGGATAGGATAGGATAGAGGATAGGATACGATAAAGAATACGATAGGATAGGATAGAGGGTAGGATAGTATAGGGGATAGGATAGGATAGAGGATAGGATAGGATAGAGGATAGGATAGGATAGAGGATAGGATAGGATAGAGGATAGGATAGGGTAGAGGATAGGATAGGATAGAGGATAGGGTAGGATAGATGATAGGATAGGATAGAGGATAGGATAAGATAGAGGATAGGATAGGATGGAGGATAGGATAGGGGATTGGATAGGATAGAGGATAGGATAGGATAGAGGATAGGATACGATAGAGGATACGATAGGATAGGATAGAGGATAGGATAGGATAGAGGACTGGATAGGATAGAGGATAGAGGATAGGATAGGATAGAGGATAGGATAGGATAGAGGATAGGATAGGATAGAGGATAGGATAGGATAGAGGATAGGATAGGATAGAGGATAGGATATGATAGTGGATCGGATAGGATAGAGGATTGGATAGGATAGAGGATAGGATATGATAGTGGATCGGATAGGATAGAGGATTGGATAGGATAGAGAATATGATACGGTAGACGATAGGGGATTGGATCGGATACAGGATAGGAGGCGGTAGAGGATAGGATAGGATAGGATGGAGAATAGGATAGGATAGAGGATAGGTTAGGATAGAGGGTAGGATAGGATAGGATAGAGGATAGGATAGGATAGAGGATAGGATAGGATAGAGGATACGATAGGAATGAGGATAGGATAGAGAATAGGATAGGATAGAGGATAGGGGATTGGATCGGATACAGGATAGGAGACGATAGAGGATAGGATAGTATAGAGGATAGGATAGGATAGAGGATAGGATAGGATAGAGGATAGGATAGTATAGAGGATAGGATAGGATAGAGGATAGGATAGGATAGAGGATAGGATACGATAGAGGATACGATAGGATAGGATAGAGGGTAGGATAGGATAGAGGATAGGATAGGATAGAGGATAGGATAGGATAGAGGATACGATAGGATAGGATAGAGAATAGGATAGGATAGAGGATAGGACAGGACACAGGATAGGATAGGATAGAGGATAGGATAGGATAGAGGATACGATAGGAATGAGGATAGGATAGAGAATAGGATAGGATAGAGGATAGGGGATTGGATCGGATACAGGATAGGAGAGGATGGAGGATAGCATAGTATAGAGGATAGGATAGGATAGAGGATAGGATAGGATAGAGGATAGGATAGGATAGAAGATAGGATAGGATAGAGGATAGGATAGGATAGATAATAGGATAAGATAGAGGATATGATAGGATAGACCATAGGATAGGATAGAGGATAGGATAGGATAGAGGATAGGATACGATAGAGGATATAATAGGATAGAGGATAGGAAAGGATAGAGGATAGGATAGGATAGAGGATAGGATAGGATAGAGGATAGGATATGATAGAGGATAGGATATGATAGAGGATACGATATTATAGAGAATAGGATAGGATAGATTATAGGATAGGATAGAGGATAGGATAGTATAGAGGATAGGATAGGATAGAGGATAGGATATGATAGAGGATAGGATATGATAGAGGATACGATATTATAGAGAATAGGATAGGATAGATTATAGGATAGGATAGAGGATAGGATAGTATAGAGGATAGGATAGGATAGAGGATAGGATAGGATAGAGGATAGGATGCGATAGAGGATACGAAAGGATAGGATAGAGGGTAGGATAGGATAGAGGATAGGATAGGATAGAGGATAGGAGAGGATAGAGGATAGGATATGATAGAGGATAGGATAGGATAGAGGATAGGATAGGATAGAGGATAGGATAGTATAGAGGATAGGATAAGATAGAGGATATGATAGGATAGACGATAGGATACGATAGAGGATAGGATAGGATCGAGGATAGGATAGGACAGAGGATACGATAGGATAGGATAGAGAATAGGATAGGATAGGGGATAGGATAGGATAGAGGATAGGATAGGATAGAGGATAGAATAGGATAGAGGATAGGATATGATAGAGGATAGGATAGGATAGAGGATAGGATAGGATAGAGGATAGGGTAGGATAGAGGATAGGATAGTATAGAGGATAGGATATAATAGAGGATAGGATAGGATAGAGGATAGGATACGATAAAGAATACGATAGGATAGGATAGAGGGTAGGATAGGATAGGGGATAGGATAGGATAGAGGATAGGATAGGATAGAGGATGGCATAGGATAGAGGATAGGGTAGGATAGGATAGGATAGAGGATAGGATAGGATAGAGGATAGGATAGGATAGAGGATAGGATTGGATAGAGGATAGGGTAGGATAGAGGATAGGATAGTATAGAGGATAGGATATAATAGAGGATAGGATAGGATAGAGGATAGGATACGATAAAGAATACGATAGGATAGGATAGAGGGTAGGATAGGATAGGGGATAGGATAGGATAGAGGATAGGATAGGATAGAGGATAGCATAGGATAGAGGATAGGATAGGATAGGATAGAGGATAGGATAGGATAGAGGATAGGATAGGATAGAGGATAGGATAGGATAGAGCATAGGATACGATAGAGGATAGGATAGGCGATTGGATAGGATAGAGGATAGGATAGGACAGATGATATTATAGGATAGAGGATAGGATAGGATAGTATAGAAGATAGGATAGGATAGAGGATAGGATAGGATAGATAATAGGATAAGATAGAGGATATGATAGGATAGACCATAGGATAGGATAGAGGATAGGATAGGATAGAGGATAGGATACGATAGAGGATATAATAGGATAGAGGATAGGAAAGGATAGAGGATAGGATAGGATAGAGGATAGCATAGGATAGAGGATAGGATAGGACAGGATAGAGGATAGAATAGGATAGAGGATAGGATAGGATAGAGCATAGGATACGATAGAGGATAGGATAGAGGGTAGGATAGGATAGGGGATAGGATAGGATAGAGGATAGGATAGGATAGAGGATAGGATAGGATAGAGGATAGGATAGGATAGAGGATAGGATAGGGTAGAGGATAGGATAGGATAGAGGATAGGGTAGGATAGATGATAGGATAGGATAGAGGATAGGATAAGATAGAGGATAGGATAGGATGGAGGATAGGATAGGGGATTGGATAGGATAGAGGATAGGATAGGATAGAGGATAGGATACGATAGAGGATACGATAGGATAGGATAGAGGATAGGATAGGATAGAGGACTGGATAGGATAGAGGATAGAGGATAGGATAGGATAGAGGATAGGATAGGATAGAGGATAGGATAGGATAGAGGATAGGATAGGATAGAGGATAGGATAGGATAGAGGATAGGATATGATAGTGGATCGGATAGGATAGAGGATTGGATAGGATAGAGGATAGGATATGATAGTGGATCGGATAGGATAGAGGATTGGATAGGATAGAGAATATGATACGGTAGACGATAGGGGATTGGATCGGATACAGGATAGGAGGCGATAGAGGATAGGATAGGATAGGATGTAGAATAGGATAGGATAGAGGATAGGTTAGGATAGAGGATAGGATAGGATAGGATAGAGGATAGGATAGGATAGAGGATAGGATAGGATAGAGGATACGATAGGAATGAGGATAGGATAGAGAATAGGATAGGATAGAGGATAGGGGATTGGATCGGATACAGGATAGGAGACGATAGAGGATAGGATAGTATAGAGGATAGGATAGGATAGAGGATAGGATAGGATAGAGGATAGGATAGTATAGAGGATAGGATAGGATAGAGGATAGGGTAGGATAGAGGATAGGATACGATAGAGGATACGATAGGATAGGATAGAGGGTAGGATAGGATAGAGGATAGGGTAGGATAGAGGATAGGATAGGATAGAGGATAGGATAGGATAGAGGATACGATAGGAATGAGGATAGGATAGAGAATAGGATAGGATAGAGGATAGGGGATTGGATCGGATACAGGATAGGAGAGGATGGAGGATAGCATAGTATAGAGGATAGGATAGGATAGAGGATAGGATAGGATAGAGGATAGGATAGGATAGAGGATAGGATAGGATAGAGGATAGGATAGGATAGAGGATAGGATAGGATAGAGGATAGGATAGGATAGAGGATAGGGTATGATAGAGGATAGGATATGATAGAGGATACGATATTATAGAGGATAGGATAGGATAGAGGATAGGATAGGATAGAGGATAGGATAGTATAGAGGATAGGATAGGATAGAGGATAGGATAGGATACAGGATAGGATGCGATAGAGGATACGAAAGGATAGGATAGAGGGTAGGATAGGATAGAGGATAGGATAGGATAGAGGATAGGAGAGGATAGGGGATAGGATATGACAGAGGATAGGATAGGATAGAGGATAGGATAGGATAGAGGATAGGATAGTATAGAGGATAGGATAAGATAGAGGATATGATAGGATAGACGATAGGATACGATAGAGGATAGGATAGGATAGAGGATAGGATAGGATAGAGGATAGGATATGATAGTGGATCGGATAGGATAGAGGATTGGATAGGATAGAGGATAGGATATGATAGTGGATCGGATAGGATAGAGGATTGGATAGGATAGAGAATATGATACGGTAGACGATAGGGGATTGGATCGGATACAGGATAGGAGGCGGTAGAGGATAGGATAGGATAGGATGGAGAATAGGATAGGATAGAGGATAGGTTAGGATAGAGGATAGGATAGGATAGGATAGAGGATAGGATAGGATAGAGGATAGGATAGGATAGAGGATACGATAGGAATGAGGATAGGATAGAGAATAGGATAGGATAGAGGATAGGATAGGATAGAGGATAGGATAGGATAGATGATAGGATAGGATAGAGGATAGGATAAGATAGAGGATAGGATAGGATAGATGATATTATAGGAAAGAGGAAAGGATATGATAGAGGATACGATATTGTAGAGGATAGGATAGTATAGAGGATAGGATAGGATAGAGGATAGGATAGGATAGAGGAAAGGATAGGATAGAGGATAGGATACGATAGAGGATACGATAGGATAGGATAGAGGATAGGATAGGATAGAGGATAGGATAGGATAGAGGATAGGATATGATAGAGGATAGGATATGATAGAGGATACGATATTATAGAGGATAGGATAGGATAGAGGATAGGATAGGATAGAGGATAGGATGCGATAGAGGATACGAAAGGATAGGATAGTGGGTAAGATAGGATAGAGGATAGGATAGTATAGAGGATAGGAGAGGATAGAGGATAGGATATGATAGAGGATAGGATAGGATAGAGGATAGGATAGGATTGAGGATAGGATAGTATAGAGGATAGGATAAGATAGAGGATATGATAGGATAGACGGTAGGATACGATAGAGGATAGGATAGGATCGAGGATAGGATAGGACAGAGGATACGATAGGATAGGATAGAGGATAGAATAGGATAGAGGATAGGATATGATAGAGGATAGGATAGGATAGAGGATAGGATAGGATAGAGGATAGGGTAGGATAGAGGATAGGATAGTATAGAGGATAGGATATAATAGAGGATAGGATAGGATAGAGGATAGGATACGATAAAGAATACGATAGGATAGGATAGAGGGTAGGATAGTATAGGGGATAGGATAGGATAGAGGATAGGATAGGATAGAGGATAGGATAGGATAGAGGATAGGATAGGGTAGAGGATAGGATAGGATAGAGGATAGGGTAGGATAGATGATAGGATAGGATAGAGGATAGGATAAGATAGAGGATAGGATAGGATGGAGGATAGGATAGGGGATTGGATAGGATAGAGGATAGGATAGGATAGAGGATAGGATACGATAGAGGATACGATAGGATAGGATAGAGGATAGGATAGGATAGAGGATAGGATACGATAGAGGATACGATAGGATAGGATAGAGGGTAGGATAGGATAGAGGATAGGATAGGATAGAGGATAGGATAGGATAGAGGATACGATAGGATAGGATAGAGAATAGGATAGGATAGAGGATAGGACAGGACACAGGATAGGATAGGATAGAGGATAGGATAGGATAGAGGATACGATAGGAATGAGGATAGGATAGAGAATAGGATAGGATAGAGGATAGGGGATTGGATCGGATACAGGATAGGAGAGGATGGAGGATAGCATAGTATAGAGGATAGGATAGGATAGAGGATAGGATAGGATAGAGGATAGGATAGGATAGAAGATAGGATAGGATAGAGGATAGGATAGGATAGATAATAGGATAAGATAGAGGATATGATAGGATAGACCATAGGATAGGATAGAGGATAGGATAGGATAGAGGATAGGATACGATAGAGGATATAATAGGATAGAGGATAGGAAAGGATAGAGGATAGGATAGGATAGAGGATAGGATAGGATAGAGGATAGGATATGATAGAGGATAGGATATGATAGAGGATACGATATTATAGAGAATAGGATAGGATAGATTATAGGATAGGATAGAGGATAGGATAGTATAGAGGATAGGATAGGATAGAGGATAGGATATGATAGAGGATAGGATATGATAGAGGATACGATATTATAGAGAATAGGATAGGATAGATTATAGGATAGGATAGAGGATAGGATAGTATAGAGGATAGGATAGGATAGAGGATAGGATAGGATAGAGGATAGGATGCGATAGAGGATACGAAAGGATAGGATAGAGGGTAGGATAGGATAGAGGATAGGATAGGATAGAGGATAGGAGAGGATAGAGGATAGGATATGATAGAGGATAGGATAGGATAGAGGATAGGATAGGATAGAGGATAGGATAGTATAGAGGATAGGATAAGATAGAGGATATGATAGGATAGACGATAGGATACGATAGAGGATAGGATAGGATCGAGGATAGGATAGGACAGAGGATACGATAGGATAGGATAGAGAATAGGATAGGATAGGGGATAGGATAGGATAGAGGATAGGATAGGATAGAGGATAGAATAGGATAGAGGATAGGATATGATAGAGGATAGGATAGGATAGAGGATAGGATAGGATAGAGGATAGGGTAGGATAGAGGATAGGATAGTATAGAGGATAGGATATAATAGAGGATAGGATAGGATAGAGGATAGGATACGATAAAGAATACGATAGGATAGGATAGAGGGTAGGATAGGATAGGGGATAGGATAGGATAGAGGATAGGATAGGATAGAGGATGGCATAGGATAGAGGATAGGGTAGGATAGGATAGGATAGAGGATAGGATAGGATAGAGGATAGGATAGGATAGAGGATAGGATTGGATAGAGGATAGGGTAGGATAGAGGATAGGATAGTATAGAGGATAGGATATAATAGAGGATAGGATAGGATAGAGGATAGGATACGATAAAGAATACGATAGGATAGGATAGAGGGTAGGATAGGATAGGGGATAGGATAGGATAGAGGATAGGATAGGATAGAGGATAGCATAGGATAGAGGATAGGATAGGATAGGATAGAGGATAGGATAGGATAGAGGATAGGATAGGATAGATCATAGGATAGGATAGAGCATAGGATACGATAGAGGATAGGATAGGCGATTGGATAGGATAGAGGATAGGATAGGACAGATGATATTATAGGATAGAGGATAGGATAGGATAGTATAGAAGATAGGATAGGATAGAGGATAGGATAGGATAGATAATAGGATAAGATAGAGGATATGATAGGATAGACCATAGGATAGGATAGAGGATAGGATAGGATAGAGGATAGGATACGATAGAGGATATAATAGGATAGAGGATAGGAAAGGATAGAGGATAGGATAGGATAGAGGATAGCATAGGATAGAGGATAGGATAGGACAGGATAGAGGATAGAATAGGATAGAGGATAGGATAGGATAGAGCATAGGATACGATAGAGGATAGGATAGAGGGTAGGATAGGATAGGGGATAGGATAGGATAGAGGATAGGATAGGATAGAGGATAGGATAGGATAGAGGATAGGATAGGATAGAGGATAGGATAGGGTAGAGGATAGGATAGGATAGAGGATAGGGTAGGATAGATGATAGGATAGGATAGAGGATAGGATAAGATAGAGGATAGGATAGGATGGAGGATAGGATAGGGGATTGGATAGGATAGAGGATAGGATAGGATAGAGGATAGGATACGATAGAGGATACGATAGGATAGGATAGAGGATAGGATAGGATAGAGGACTGGATAGGATAGAGGATAGAGGATAGGATAGGATAGAGGATAGGATAGGATAGAGGATAGGATAGGATAGAGGATAGGATATGATAGTGGATCGGATAGGATAGAGGATTGGATAGGATAGAGGATAGGATATGATAGTGGATCGGATAGGATAGAGGATTGGATAGGATAGAGAATATGATACGGTAGACGATAGGGGATTGGATCGGATACAGGATAGGAGGCGATAGAGGATAGGATAGGATAGGATGTAGAATAGGATAGGATAGAGGATAGGTTAGGATAGAGGATAGGATAGGATAGGATAGAGGATAGGATAGGATAGAGGATAGGATAGGATAGAGGATACGATAGGAATGAGGATAGGATAGAGAATAGGATAGGATAGAGGATAGGGGATTGGATCGGATACAGGATAGGAGACGATAGAGGATAGGATAGTATAGAGGATAGGATAGGATAGAGGATAGGATAGGATAGAGGATAGGATAGTATAGAGGATAGGATAGGATAGAGGATAGGGTAGGATAGAGGATAGGATACGATAGAGGATACGATAGGATAGGATAGAGGGTAGGATAGGATAGAGGATAGGGTAGGATAGAGGATAGGATAGGATAGAGGATAGGATAGGATAGAGGATACGATAGGAATGAGGATAGGATAGAGAATAGGATAGGATAGAGGATAGGGGATTGGATCGGATACAGGATAGGAGAGGATGGAGGATAGCATAGTATAGAGGATAGGATAGGATAGAGGATAGGATAGGATAGAGGATAGGATAGGATAGAGGATAGGATAGGATAGAGGATAGGATAGGATAGAGGATAGGATAGGATAGAGGATAGGATAGGATAGAGGATAGGGTATGATAGAGGATAGGATATGATAGAGGATACGATATTATAGAGGATAGGATAGGATAGAGGATAGGATAGGATAGAGGATAGGATAGTATAGAGGATAGGATAGGATAGAGGATAGGATAGGATACAGGATAGGATGCGATAGAGGATACGAAAGGATAGGATAGAGGGTAGGATAGGATAGAGGATAGGATAGGATAGAGGATAGGAGAGGATAGGGGATAGGATATGACAGAGGATAGGATAGGATAGAGGATAGGATAGGATAGAGGATAGGATAGTATAGAGGATAGGATAAGATAGAGGATATGATAGGATAGACGATAGGATACGATAGAGGATAGGATAGGATAGAGGATAGGATAGGATAGAGGATAGGATATGATAGTGGATCGGATAGGATAGAGGATTGGATAGGATAGAGGATAGGATATGATAGTGGATCGGATAGGATAGAGGATTGGATAGGATAGAGAATATGATACGGTAGACGATAGGGGATTGGATCGGATACAGGATAGGAGGCGGTAGAGGATAGGATAGGATAGGATGGAGAATAGGATAGGATAGAGGATAGGTTAGGATAGAGGATAGGATAGGATAGGATAGAGGATAGGATAGGATAGAGGATAGGATAGGATAGAGGATACGATAGGAATGAGGATAGGATAGAGAATAGGATAGGATAGAGGATAGGGGATTGGATCGGATACAGGATAGGAGACGATAGAGGATAGGATAGTATAGAGGATAGGATAGGATAGAGGATAGGATAGGATAGAGGATAGGATAGTATAGAGGATAGGATAGGATAGAGGATAGGATAGGATAGAGGATAGGATACGATAGAGGATACGATAGGATAGGATAGAGGGTAGGATAGGATAGAGGATAGGATAGGATAGAGGATAGGATAGGATAGAGGATACGATAGGATAGGATAGAGAATAGGATAGGATAGAGGATAGGACAGGACAGAGGATAGGATAGGATAGAGGATAGGATAGGATAGAGGATACGATAGGAATGAGGATAGGATAGAGAATAGGATAGGATAGAGGATAGGGGTTTGGATCGGATACAGGATAGGAGAGGATGGAGGTTAGCATAGTATAGAGGATAGGATAGGATAGAGGATAGGATAGGATAGAGGATAGGATAGGATAGAAGATAGGATAGGATAGAGGATAGGATAGGATAGAGGATAGGATAGGATAGAGGATAGGATAGGATAGAGGATAGGATAGGATAGAGGATAGGATATGATAGAGGATAGGATATGATAGAGGATACGATATTATAGAGGATAGGATAGGATAGAGGATAGGATAGGATAGAGGATAGGATAGTATAGAGGATAGGATAGGATAGAGGATAGGATAGGATAGAGGATAGGATGCGATAGAGGATACGAAAGGATAGGATAGAGGGTAGGATAGGATAGAGGATAGGATAGGATAGAGGATATGATAGGATAGACGATAGGATACGATAGAGGATAGGATAGGATCGAGGATAGGATAGGACAGAGGATACGATAGGATAGGATAGAGAATAGGATAGGATAGAGGATAGGATAGGATAGAGGATAGGATAGGATAGAGGATAGAATAGGATAGAGGATAGGATATGATAGAGGATAGGATAGGATAGAGGATAGGATAGGATAGAGGATAGGGTAGGATAGAGGATAGGATAGTATAGAGGATAGGATATAATAGAGGATAGGATAGGATAGAGGATAGGATACGATAAAGAATACGATAGGATAGGATAGAGGGTAGGATAGGATAGGGGATAGGATAGGATAGAGGATAGGATAGGATAGAGGATAGCATAGGATAGAGGATAGGATAGGATAGGATAGAGGATAGGATAGGATAGAGGATAGGATAGGATAGAGCATAGGATACGATAGAGGATAGGATAGGCGATTGGATAGGATAGAGGATAGGATAGGACAGATGATATTATAGGATAGAGGATAGGATAGGATAGTATAGAACATAGGATAGGATAGAGGATTGGATAGGATAGATAATAGGATAAGATAGAGGATATGATAGGATAGACCATAGGATAGGATAGAGGATAGGATAGGATAGAGGATAGGATACGATAGAGGATATAATAGGATAGAGGATAGGAAAGGATAGAGGATAGGATAGGATAGAGGATAGCATAGGATAGAGGATAGGATAGGACAGGATAGAGGATAGAATAGGATCGAGGATAGGATAGGACAGAGGATACGATAGGATAGGATAGAGAATAGGATAGGATAGAGGATAGGATAGGATAGAGGATAGGATAGGATAGAGGATAGAATAGGATACAGGATAGGATATGATAGAGGATAGGATAGGATAGAGGATAGGATAGGATAGAGGATAGGGTAGGATAGAGGATAGGATAGTATAGAGGATAGGATATAATAGAGGATAGAATACGATAAAGAATACGATAGGATAGGATAGAGGGTAGGATAGGATAGGGGATAGGATAGGATAGAGGATAGGATAGGATAGAGGATAGGATAGGATAGAGGATAGGATAGGATAGAGGATAGGATAGGGTAGAGGATAGGATAGGATAGAGGATAGGATAGGATAGATGATAGGATAGGATAGAGGATAGGATAGGGGATTGGATAGGATAGAGGATAGGATAGGATAGAGGATAGGATAGAATAGAGGATAGGATAGGATAGAGGATAGGATAGTATAGAGGATAGGATAGGATAGGATAGAGGGTAGGATAGGATAGAGGATAGGATAGGATAGAGGATACGATAGGATAGGATAGAGAATAGGATAGGATAGAGGATAGGACAGGACAGAGGATAGGATAGGATAGAGGACAGGATACGATAGAGGATACGATAGGAATGAGGATAGGGTAGAGAATAGGATATCATAGAGGATAGGGGATTGGATCGGATACAGGATAGGAGAGGATAGAGGATAGCATAGTATAGAGGATAGGATAGGATAGAGGATAGGATAGGATAGAGGATAGGATACGATAGAGGATACGATAGGATAGGATAGAGGATAGGATAGGATAGAGGATAGGATAGGATAGAGGATAGGATAGGATAGAGGATAGGATAGGATAGAGGATAGGATATGATAGAGGATAGGTTAGGATAGAAGATAGGATAGGATAGATGATAGGATAGGATAGGATAGAGGATAAGATAGGATAGAGGATAGGATAGGATAGAGGATAGGATAGGATAGATGATAGGATAGGATAGAGGATAGGATAAGATAGAGGATAGGATAGGAAAGAGGAAAGGATTTGATAGAGGATACGATATTGTAGAGGATAGGATAGTATAGAGGATAGGATAGGATAGAGGATAGGATAGGATAGAGGAAAGGAAAGGATAGAGGATAGGATAGGATAGAGGATAGCGTAGGATAGAGGATAGGATAGGACAGAAGAGGGGATAGGATGGGATACAGGATAGGATAGGATAGAGCATAGGCTACGATAGAGGATAGGATAGTGGATTGGATAGGATAGAGGATAGGATAGGACAGATGATATTATAGGAATGAGGATAGGATATGATAGAGGATACGATATTGTAGAGGATAGGATAGGATAGAGGATAGGATAGGATAGAGGATAGGATAGTATAGAGGATAGGATAGGATAGAGGATAGGATGGGACAGGATAGAGGATAGGATAGGATAGAGGATAGGATAGGATAGAGGATACGATAGGAATGAGGATAGGATAGAGAATAGGATAGGATAGAGGATAGGGGATTGGATCGGATACAAGATAGGAGACGATAGAGGATAGGATAGTATAGAGGATAGGATAGGATAGAGGATAGGATAGGATAGAGGATAGGATAGTATAGAGGATAGGATAGGATAGAGGATAGGATAGGGGATTGGATAGGATAGAGGATAGGATAGGATAGAGGATAGGATACGATAGAGGATACGATAGGATAGGATAGAGGATAGGATAGGATAGAGGATAGGATACGATAAAGAATACGATAGGATAGGATAGAGGGTAGGATAGGATAGGGGATAGGATAGGATAGAGGATAGGATAGGATAGAGGATAGGATAGGATAGAGGACAGGATAGGATAGAGGATAGGATAGGATAGAGGATAGGATAGGGGATTGGATAGGATAGAGGATAGGATAGGATAGAGGATAGGATACGATAGAGGATACGATAGGATAGGATAGAGGATAGGATAGGATAGAGGATAGAGGATAGGATAGAGGATAGAGTAGGATAGAGGATAGGATATGATAGAGGATAGGATAGGATAGAGGATAGGATAGGATAGAGGATAGGGTAGGATAGAGGATAGGATAGGATAGAGGATAGAGGATAGGATAGGATAGAGGATAGGATAGGATAGAGGATAGGATATGATAGTGGATCGGATAGGATAGAGGATTGGATAGGATAGAGAATATGATACGGTAGACGATAGGGGATTGGATCGGATACAGGGTAGGAGGCGGTAGAGGATAGGATAGGATAGGATGGAGAATAGGATAGGATAGAGGATAGGTTAGGATAGAGGATAGGATAGGATAGGATAGAGGATAGGATAGGATAGAGGATAGGATAGGATAGAGGATAGGATAGGATAGAGGATAGGATAGGATAGAGGATACGATAGGAATGAGGATAGGATAGATAATAGGATAGGATAGAGGATAGGGGATTGGATCGGATACAAGATAGGAGACGATAGAGGATAGGATAGTATAGAGGATAGGATAGGATAGAGGATAGGATAGGATAGAGGATAGGATAGTATAGATGATAGGATAGGATAGAGGATAGGATAGGATAGAGGATAGGATACGATAGAGGATACGATAGGATAGGATAGAGGGTAGGATAGGATAGAGGATAGGATAGGATAGAGGATAGGATAGGATAGAGGATACGATAGGATAGGATAGAGAATAGGATAGGATAGAGGATAGGATACGTTAAAGAATACGATAGGATAGGATAGAGGGTAGGATAGGATAGGGGATAGGATAGGATAGAGGATGGGATAGGATAGAGGATAGGATAGGATAGAGGATAGGATAGGGTAGAGGATAGGATAGGATAGAGGATAGGATAAGATAGAGGATAGTATAGGATAGAGGATAGGATAGGGGATTGGATAGGATAGAGGATAGGATAGGATAGAGGATAGGATACGATAGAGGATACGATAGGATAGGATAGAGGATAGGATAGGATAGAGGATAGGATAGGATAGAGGATAGAGGATAGGATAGGATAGAGGATAGGATAGGATAGAGGATAGGATAGGATAGAGGATAGGATAGGATAGAGGATAGGATAGGATACAGGATAGGATAGGATAGAAGATAGGATATGATAGTGGATCGGATAGGATAGAGGATTGGATAGGATAGAGAATATGATACGGTAGACGATAGGGGATTGGATCGGATACAGGATAGGAGGCGGTAGAGGATAGGATAGGATAGGATGGAGAATAGGATAGGATAGAGGATAGGTTAGGATAGAGGATAGGATAGGATAGGATAGAGGATAGGATAGGATAGAGGATAGGATAGGATAGAGGATAGGATAGGATAGAGGATAGGATAGTATAGAGGATAGGATAGGATAGAGGATAGGATAGGATAGAGGATAGGATACGATAGAGGATACGATAGGATAGGATAGAGGGTAGGATAGGATAGAGGATAGGATAGGATAGAGGATAGGATAGGATAGAGGATACGATAGGATAGGATAGAGAATAGGATACGATAGAGGATAGGACAGGACAGAGGATAGGATAGGATAGAGGACAGGATACGATAGAGGATACGATAGGAATGAGGATAGGGTAGAGAATAGGATATTAGATAGAGGGTAGGATAGGATAGAGGATAGGATAGGATAGAGGATAGGATAGGATAGAGGATACGATAGGATAGGATAGAGAATAGGATAGGATAGAGGATAGGACAGGACAGAGGATAGGATAGGATAGAGGATAGGATAGGATAGAGGATACGATAGGAATGAGGATAGGATAGAGAATAGGATAGGATAGAGGATAGGGGTTTGGATCGGATACAGGATAGGAGAGGATGGAGGTTAGCATAGTATAGAGGATAGGATAGGATAGAGGATAGGATAGGATAGAGGATAGGATAGGATAGAAGATAGGATAGGATAGAGGATAGGATAGGATAGAGGATAGGATAGGATAGAGGATAGGATAGGATAGAGGATAGGATAGGATAGAGGATAGGATATGATAGAGGATAGGATATGATAGAGGATACGATATTATAGAGGATAGGATAGGATAGAGGATAGGATAGGATAGAGGATAGGATAGTATAGAGGATAGGATAGGATAGAGGATAGGATAGGATAGAGGATAGGATGCGATAGAGGATACGAAAGGATAGGATAGAGGGTAGGATAGGATAGAGGATAGGATAGGATAGAGGATATGATAGGATAGACGATAGGATACGATAGAGGATAGGATAGGATCGAGGATAGGATAGGACAGAGGATACGATAGGATAGGATAGAGAATAGGATAGGATAGAGGATAGGATAGGATAGAGGATAGGATAGGATAGAGGATAGAATAGGATAGAGGATAGGATATGATAGAGGATAGGATAGGATAGAGGATAGGATAGGATAGAGGATAGGGTAGGATAGAGGATAGGATAGTATAGAGGATAGGATATAATAGAGGATAGGATAGGATAGAGGATAGGATACGATAAAGAATACGATAGGATAGGATAGAGGGTAGGATAGGATAGGGGATAGGATAGGATAGAGGATAGGATAGGATAGAGGATAGCATAGGATAGAGGATAGGATAGGATAGGATAGAGGATAGGATAGGATAGAGGATAGGATAGGATAGAGGATAGGATAGGATAGAGCATAGGATACGATAGAGGATAGGATAGGCGATTGGATAGGATAGAGGATAGGATAGGACAGATGATATTATAGGATAGAGGATAGGATAGGATAGTATAGAACATAGGATAGGATAGAGGATTGGATAGGATAGATAATAGGATAAGATAGAGGATATGATAGGATAGACCATAGGATAGGATAGAGGATAGGATAGGATAGAGGATAGGATACGATAGAGGATATAATAGGATAGAGGATAGGAAAGGATAGAGGATAGGATAGGATAGAGGATAGCATAGGATAGAGGATAGGATAGGACAGGATAGAGGATAGAATAGGATCGAGGATAGGATAGGACAGAGGATACGATAGGATAGGATAGAGAATAGGATAGGATAGAGGATAGGATAGGATAGAGGATAGGATAGGATAGAGGATAGAATAGGATACAGGATAGGATATGATAGAGGATAGGATAGGATAGAGGATAGGATAGGATAGAGGATAGGGTAGGATAGAGGATAGGATAGTATAGAGGATAGGATATAATAGAGGATAGAATACGATAAAGAATACGATAGGATAGGATAGAGGGTAGGATAGGATAGGGGATAGGATAGGATAGAGGATAGGATAGGATAGAGGATAGGATAGGATAGAGGATAGGATAGGATAGAGGATAGGATAGGGTAGAGGATAGGATAGGATAGAGGATAGGATAGGATAGATGATAGGATAGGATAGAGGATAGGATAGGGGATTGGATAGGATAGAGGATAGGATAGGATAGAGGATAGGATAGAATAGAGGATAGGATAGGATAGAGGATAGGATAGGATAGAGGATACGATAGGATAGGATAGAGAATAGGATAGGATAGAGGATAGGACAGGACAGAGGATAGGATAGGATAGAGGACAGGATACGATAGAGGATACGATAGGAATGAGGATAGGGTAGAGAATAGGATATCATAGAGGATAGGGGATTGGATCGGATACAGGATAGGAGAGGATAGAGGATAGCATAGTATAGAGGATAGGATAGGATAGAGGATAGGATAGGATAGAGGATAGGATACGATAGAGGATACGATAGGATAGGATAGAGGATAGGATAGGATAGAGGATAGGATAGGATAGAGGATAGGATAGGATAGAGGATAGGATAGGATAGAGGATAGGATAGGATAGAGGATAGGATATGATAGAGGATAGGTTAGGATAGAAGATAGGATAGGATAGATGATAGGATAGGATAGGATAGAGGATAAGATAGGATAGAGGATAGGATAGGATAGAGGATAGGATAGGATAGATGATAGGATAGGATAGAGGATAGGATAAGATAGAGGATAGGATAGGAAAGAGGAAAGGATTTGATAGAGGATACGATATTGTAGAGGATAGGATAGTATAGAGGATAGGATAGGATAGAGGATAGGATAGGATAGAGGAAAGGAAAGGATAGAGGATAGGATAGGATAGAGGATAGCGTAGGATAGAGGATAGGATAGGACAGAAGAGGGGATAGGATGGGATACAGGATAGGATAGGATAGAGCATAGGCTACGATAGAGGATAGGATAGTGGATTGGATAGGATAGAGGATAGGATAGGACAGATGATATTATAGGAATGAGGATAGGATATGATAGAGGATACGATATTGTAGAGGATAGGATAGGATAGAGGATAGGATAGGATAGAGGATAGGATAGTATAGAGGATAGGATAGGATAGAGGATAGGATGGGACAGGATAGAGGATAGGATAGGATAGAGGATAGGATAGGATAGAGGATAGGATAGGATAGAGGATACGATAGGAATGAGGATAGGATAGAGAATAGGATAGGATAGAGGATAGGGGATTGGATCGGATACAAGATAGGAGACGATAGAGGATAGGATAGTATAGAGGATAGGATAGGATAGAGGATAGGATAGGATAGAGGATAGGATAGTATAGAGGATAGGATAGGATAGAGGATAGGATAGGGGATTGGATAGGATAGAGGATAGGATAGGATAGAGGATAGGATACGATAGAGGATACGATAGGATAGGATAGAGGATAGGATAGGATAGAGGATAGGATACGATAAAGAATACGATAGGATAGGATAGAGGGTAGGATAGGATAGGGGATAGGATAGGATAGAGGATAGGATAGGATAGAGGATAGGATAGGATAGAGGATAGGATAGGATAGAGGATATTATAGGATAGAGGATAGGATAGGGGATTGGATAGGATAGAGGATAGGATAGGATAGAGGATAGGATACGATAGAGGATACGATAGGATAGGATAGAGGATAGGATAGGATAGAGGATAGAGGATAGGATAGAGGATAGAGTAGGATAGAGGATAGGATATGATAGAGGATAGGATAGGATAGAGGATAGGATAGGATAGAGGATAGGGTAGGATAGAGGATAGGATAGGATAGAGGATAGAGGATAGGATAGGATAGAGGATAGGATAGGATAGAGGATAGGATATGATAGTGGATCGGATAGGATAGAGGATTGGATAGGATAGAGAATATGATACGGTAGACGATAGGGGATTGGATCGGATACAGGGTAGGAGGCGGTAGAGGATAGGATAGGATAGGATGGAGAATAGGATAGGATAGAGGATAGGTTAGGATAGAGGATAGGATAGGATAGGATAGAGGATAGGATAGGATAGAGGATAGGATAGGATAGAGGATAGGATAGGATAGAGGATACGATAGGAATGAGGATAGGATAGATAATAGGATAGGATAGAGGATAGGGGATTGGATCGGATACAAGATAGGAGACGATAGAGGATAGGATAGTATAGAGGATAGGATAGGATAGAGGATAGGATAGGATAGAGGATAGGATAGTATAGATGATAGGATAGGATAGAGGATAGGATAGGATAGAGGATAGGATACGATAGAGGATACGATAGGATAGGATAGAGGGTAGGATAGGATAGAGGATAGGATAGGATAGAGGATAGGATAGGATAGAGGATACGATAGGATAGGATAGAGAATAGGATAGGATAGAGGATAGGATACGATAAAGAATACGATAGGATAGGATAGAGGGTAGAATAGGATAGGGGATAGGATAGGATAGAGGATGGGATAGGATAGAGGATAGGATAGGATAGAGGATAGGATAGGGTAGAGGATAGGATAGGGTAGAGGATAGGATAGGGGATTGGATAGGATAGAGGATAGGATAGGATAGAGGATAGGATACGATACAGGATACGATAGGATAGGATAGAGGATAGGATAGGATAGAGGATAGGATAGGATAGAGGATAGGATAGGATAGAGGATAGAGGATAGGATAGGATAGAGGATAGGATATGATAGTGGATCGGATAGGATAGAGGATTGGATAGGATAGAGAATATGATACGGTAGACGATAGGGGATTGGATCGGATACAGGATAGGAGGCGGTAGAGGATAGGATAGGATAGGATGGAGAATAGGATAGGATAGAGGATAGGTTAGGATAGAGGATAGGATAGGATAGGATAGAGGATAGGATAGGATAGAGGATAGGATAGGATAGAGGATACGATAGGATAGAGGATACGATAGGATAGGATAGAGGATAGGATAGGATAGAGAATAGGATAGGATAGAGGATAGGGGATTGGATCGGATACAGGATAGGAGAGGATAGAGGATAGGATAGTATAGAGGATAGGATAGGATAGAGGATAGGATAGGATAGAGGATAGGATACGATAGAGGATAGGATAGGATAGAGGATAGGATAGGATAGAGGATAGGATATGATAGAGGATAGGATACGATAGAAGATAGGATAGGATAGATGATAGGATAGGATAGAGGATAGGATAAGATAGAGGATAAGATATGATAGAGGATAGGATAGGATAGAGGATAGGATAGGATAGAGGATAGGGTAGGATAGAGGATAGGATAGTATAGAGGATAGGATATAATAGAGGATAGGATACGATAAAGAATACGATAGGATAGGATAGAGGGTAGGATAGGATAGGGGATAGGATAGGATAGAGGATAGGATAGGATAGAGGATAGGATAGGATAGAGGATAGGATAGGGTAGAGGATAGGATAGGATAGAGGATAGGATAGGATAGATGATAGGATAGGATAGAGGATAAGATAGAGGATAAGATATGATAGAGGATAGGATAGGATAGAGGATAGGATAGGATAGAGGATAGGATAGGATAGAGGATAGGATAGTATAGAGGATAGGATAGGATAGAGGATAGGATAGGATAGAGGATAGGATACGATAGAGGATACGATAGGATAGGATAGAGGGTAGGATAGGATAGAGGATAGGATAGGATAGAGGATAGGATAGGATAGAGGATACGATAGGATAGGATAGAGAATAGGATACGATAGAGGATAGGACAGGACAGAGGATAGGATAGGATAGAGGACAGGATACGATAGAGGATACGATAGGAATGAGGATAGGGTAGAGAATAGGATATCATAGAGGATAGGGGATTGGATCGGATACAGGATAGGAGAGGATAGAGGATAGCATAGTATAGAGGATAGGATAGGATAGAGGATAGGATAGGATAGAGGATAGGATACGATAGAGGATACGATAGGATAGGATAGAGGATAGGATAGGATAGAGGATAGGATAGGATAGAGGATAGGATAGGATAGAGGATAGGATATGATAGAGGATAGGATAGGATAGAAGATAGGATAGGATAGATGATAGGATAGGATAGGATAGAGGATAAGATAGGATAGAGGATAGGATAGGATAGAGGATAGGATAGGATAGATGATAGGATAGGATAGAGGATAGGATAAGATAGAGGATAGGATAGGATAGATGATATTATAGGAAAGAGGAAAGGATATGATAGAGGATACGATATTGTAGAGGATAGGATAGTATAGAGGATAGGATAGGATAGAGGATAGGATAGGATAGAGGAAAGGAAAGGATAGAGGATAGGATAGGATAGAGGATAGCGTAGGATAGAGGATAGGATAGGACAGAAGAGGGGATAGGATGGGATAGAGGATAGGATAGGATAGAGCATAGGCTACGATAGAGGATAGGATAGTGGATTGGATAGGATAGAGGATAGGATAGGACAGATGATATTATAGGAATGAGGATAGGATATGATAGAGGATACGATATTGTAGAGGATAGGATAGGATAGAGGATAGGATAGGATAGAGGATAGGATAGTATAGAGGATAGGATAGGATAGAGGATAGGATAGGATAGAGGATAGGATGCGATAGAGGATACGAAAGGATAGGATAGAGGGTAGGATAGGATAGAGGATAGGATAGTATAGAGGATAGGAGAGGATAGAGGATAGGATATGATAGAGGATAGGATATGATAGAGGATACGATATTATAGAGGATAGGATAGGATAGAGGATAGGATAGGATAGAGGATAGGATGCGATAGAGGATACGAAAGGATAGGATAGTGGGTAAGATAGGATAGAGGATAGGATAGTATAGAGGATAGGAGAGGATAGAGGATAGGATATGATAGAGGATAGGATAGGATAGAGGATAGGATAGGATTGAGGATAGGATAGTATAGAGGATAGGATAAGATAGAGGATATGATAGGATAGACGGTAGGATACGATAGAGGATAGGATAGGATCGAGGATAGGATAGGACAGAGGATACGATAGGATAGGATAGAGGATAGAATAGGATAGAGGATAGGATATGATAGAGGATAGGATAGGATAGAGGATAGGATAGGATAGAGGATAGGGTAGGATAGAGGATAGGATAGTATAGAGGATAGGATATAATAGAGGATAGGATAGGATAGAGGATAGGATACGATAAAGAATACGATAGGATAGGATAGAGGGTAGGATAGTATAGGGGATAGGATAGGATAGAGGATAGGATAGGATAGAGGATAGGATAGGATAGAGGATAGGATAGGATAGAGGATAGGATAGGGTAGAGGATAGGATAGGATAGAGGATAGGGTAGGATAGATGATAGGATAGGATAGAGGATAGGATAAGATAGAGGATAGGATAGGATGGAGGATAGGATAGGGGATTGGATAGGATAGAGGATAGGATAGGATAGAGGATAGGATACGATAGAGGATACGATAGGATAGGATAGAGGATAGGATAGGATAGAGGACTGGATAGGATAGAGGATAGAGGATAGGATAGGATAGAGGATAGGATAGGATAGAGGATACGATAGGAATGAGGATAGGATAGAGAATAGGATAGGATAGAGGATAGGGGATTGGATCGGATACAGGATAGGAGACGATAGAGGATAGGATAGTATAGAGGATAGGATAGGATAGAGGATAGGATAGGATAGAGGATAGGATAGTATAGAGGATAGGATAGGATAGAGGATAGGATAGGATAGAGGATAGGATACGATAGAGGATACGATAGGATAGGATAGAGGGTAGGATAGGATAGAGGATAGGATAGGATAGAGGATAGGATAGGATAGAGGATACGATAGGATAGGATAGAGAATAGGATAGGATAGAGGATAGGACAGGACACAGGATAGGATAGGATAGAGGATAGGATAGGATAGAGGATACGATAGGAATGAGGATAGGATAGAGAATAGGATAGGATAGAGGATAGGGGATTGGATCGGATACAGGATAGGAGAGGATGGAGGATAGCATAGTATAGAGGATAGGATAGGATAGAGGATAGGATAGGATAGAGGATAGGATAGGATAGAAGATAGGATAGGATAGAGGATAGGATAGGATAGATAATAGGATAAGATAGAGGATATGATAGGATAGACCATAGGATAGGATAGAGGATAGGATAGGATAGAGGATAGGATACGATAGAGGATATAATAGGATAGAGGATAGGAAAGGATAGAGGATAGGATAGGATAGAGGATAGGATAGGATAGAGGATAGGATATGATAGAGGATAGGATATGATAGAGGATACGATATTATAGAGAATAGGATAGGATAGATTATAGGATAGGATAGAGGATAGGATAGTATAGAGGATAGGATAGGATAGAGGATAGGATATGATAGAGGATAGGATATGATAGAGGATACGATATTATAGAGAATAGGATAGGATAGATTATAGGATAGGATAGAGGATAGGATAGTATAGAGGATAGGATAGGATAGAGGATAGGATAGGATAGAGGATAGGATGCGATAGAGGATACGAAAGGATAGGATAGAGGGTAGGATAGGATAGAGGATAGGATAGGATAGAGGATAGGAGAGGATAGAGGATAGGATATGATAGAGGATAGGATAGGATAGAGGATAGGATAGGATAGAGGATAGGATAGTATAGAGGATAGGATAAGATAGAGGATATGATAGGATAGACGATAGGATACGATAGAGGATAGGATAGGATCGAGGATAGGATAGGACAGAGGATACGATAGGATAGGATAGAGAATAGGATAGGATAGGGGATAGGATAGGATAGAGGATAGGATAGGATAGAGGATAGAATAGGATAGAGGATAGGATATGATAGAGGATAGGATAGGATAGAGGATAGGATAGGATAGAGGATAGGGTAGGATAGAGGATAGGATAGTATAGAGGATAGGATATAATAGAGGATAGGATAGGATAGAGGATAGGATACGATAAAGAATACGATAGGATAGGATAGAGGGTAGGATAGGATAGGGGATAGGATAGGATAGAGGATAGGATAGGATAGAGGATAGCATAGGATAGAGGATAGGGTAGGATAGGATAGGATAGAGGATAGGATAGGATAGAGGATAGGATAGGATAGAGGATAGGATTGGATAGAGGATAGGGTAGGATAGAGGATAGGATAGTATAGAGGATAGGATATAATAGAGGATAGGATAGGATAGAGGATAGGATACGATAAAGAATACGATAGGATAGGATAGAGGGTAGGATAGGATAGGGGATAGGATAGGATAGAGGATAGGATAGGATAGAGGATAGCATAGGATAGAGGATAGGATAGGATAGGATAGAGGATAGGATAGGATAGAGGATAGGATAGGATAGAGGATAGGATAGGATAGAGCATAGGATACGATAGAGGATAGGATAGGCGATTGGATAGGATAGAGGATAGGATAGGACAGATGATATTATAGGATAGAGGATAGGATAGGATAGTATAGAAGATAGGATAGGATAGAGGATAGGATAGGATAGATAATAGGATAAGATAGAGGATATGATAGGATAGACCATAGGATAGGATAGAGGATAGGATAGGATAGAGGATAGGATACGATAGAGGATATAATAGGATAGAGGATAGGAAAGGATAGAGGATAGGATAGGATAGAGGATAGCATAGGATAGAGGATAGGATAGGACAGGATAGAGGATAGAATAGGATAGAGGATAGGATAGGATAGAGCATAGGATACGATAGAGGATAGGATAGTGGATTGGATAGGATAGAGGATAGGATAGGACAGATGATATTATAGGAATGAGGATAGGATATGATAGAGGATACGATATTATAGAGGATAGGATAGGATAGAGGATAGGATAGGATAGAGGATAGGATAGTATGGAGGATAGGATAGGATAGAGGATAGGATGCGATAGAGGATACGAAAGGATAGGATAGAGGGTAGGATAGGATAGAGGATAGGAGAGGATAGAGGATAGGATATGATAGAGGATAGGATAGGATAGAGGATAGGATAGTATAGAGGATAGGATAAGATAGAGGATATGATAGGATAGACGATAGGATACGATAGAGGATAGGATAGGATCGAGGATAGGATAGGACAGAGGATACGATAGGATAGGATAGAGAATAGGATAGGATAGAGGATAGGATAGGATAGAGGATAGGATAGGATAGAGGATAGAATAGGATAGAGGATAGGATATGATAGAGGATAGCATAGTATAGAGGATAGGATAGGATAGAGGATAGGATAGGATAGAGGATAGGATACGATAGAGGATACGATAGGATAGGATAGAGGATAGGATAGGATAGATGATAGGATAGGATAGAGGATAGGATAGGTTAGAGGATAGGATAGGATAGAGGATAGGATAGGATAGAGGATAGGATAGGATAGAGGATAGGATATGATAGAGGATAGGATATGATAGAGGATACGATATTATAGAGAATAGGATAGGATAGATTATAGGATAGGATAGAGGATAGGATAGTATAGAGGATAGGATAGGATAGAGGATAGGATAGGATAGAGGATAGGATGCGATAGAGGATACGAAAGGATAGGATAGAGGGTAGGATAGGATAGAGGATAGGATAGGATAGAGGATAGGAGAGGATAGAGGATAGGATATGATAGAGGATAGGATAGGATAGAGGATAGGATAGGATAGAGGATAGGATAGTATAGAGGATAGGATAAGATAGAGGATATGATAGGATAGACGATAGGATACGATAGAGGATAGGATAGGATCGAGGATAGGATAGGACAGAGGATACGATAGGATAGGATAGAGAATAGGATAGGATAGGGGATAGGATAGGATAGAGGATAGGATAGGATAGAGGATAGAATAGGATAGAGGATAGGATATGATAGAGGATAGGATAGGATAGAGGATAGGATAGGATAGAGGATAGGGTAGGATAGAGGATAGGATAGTATAGAGGATAGGATATAATAGAGGATAGGATAGGATAGAGGATAGGATACGATAAAGAATACGATAGGATAGGATAGAGGGTAGGATAGGATAGGGGATAGGATAGGATAGAGGATAGGATAGGATAGAGGATGGCATAGGATAGAGGATAGAATAGGATAGAGGATAGGATATGATAGAGGATAGCATAGTATAGAGGATAGGATAGGATAGAGGATAGGATAGGATAGAGGATAGGATACGATAGAGGATACGATAGGATAGGATAGAGGATAGGATAGGATAGAGGATAGGATAGGATAGAGGATAGGATAGGATAGAGGATAGGATAGGATAGAGGATAGGATATGATAGAGGATAGGATATGATAGAGGATACGATATTATAGAGGATAGGATATGATAGAGGATAGGATAGGATAGAGGATAGAATAGGATAGAGGATAGGATAGGATAGAGGATAGGATACGATAGAGGATACGATAGGATAGGATAGAGGATAGGATAGGATAGAGGATAGGATAGGATAGACGATAGGATACGATAGAGGATAGGATAGGATCGAGGATAGGATAGGACAGAGGATACGATAGGATAGGATAGAGAATAGGATAGGATAGAGGATAGGATAGGATAGAGGATAGGATAGGATAGAGGATAGAATAGGATAGAGGATAGGATATGATAGAGGATAGGATAGGATAGGATAGAGGATAGGGTAGGATAGAGGATAGGATAGTATAGAGGATAGGATATAATAGAGGATAGGATAGGATAGAGGATAGGATACGATAAAGAATACGATAGGATAGGATAGAGGGTAGGATAGGATAGGGGATAGGATAGGATAGAGGATAGGATAGGATAGGATAGAGAATAGGATAGGATAGGGGATAGGATAGGATAGAGGATAGGATAGGATAGAGGATAGAATAGGATAGAGGATAGGATATGATAGAGGATAGGATAGGATAGAGGATAGGATAGGATAGAGGATAGGGTAGGATAGAGGATAGGATAGTATAGAGGATAGGATATAATAGAGGATAGGATAGGATAGAGGATAGGATACGATAAAGAATACGATAGGATAGGATAGAGGGTAGGATAGGATAGGGGATAGGATAGGATAGAGGATAGGATAGGATAGAGGATGGCATAGGATAGAGGATAGAATAGGATAGAGGATAGGATATGATAGAGGATAGCATAGTATAGAGGATAGGATAGGATAGAGGATAGGATAGGATAGAGGATAGGATACGATAGAGGATACGATAGGATAGGATAGAGGATAGGATAGGATAGAGGATAGGATAGGATAGAGGATAGGATAGGATAGAGGATAGGATAGGATAGAGGATAGGATAGGATAGAGGATAGGATATGATAGAGGATAGGATATGATAGAGGATACGATATTATAGAGGATAGGATATGATAGAGGATAGGATAGGATAGAGGATAGAATAGGATAGAGGATAGGATAGGATAGAGGATAGGATACGATAGAGGATACGATAGGATAGGATAGAGGATAGGATAGGATAGAGGATAGGATAGGATAGACGATAGGATACGATAGAGGATAGGATAGGATCGAGGATAGGATAGGACAGAGGATACGATAGGATAGGATAGAGAATAGGATAGGATAGAGGATAGGATAGGATAGAGGATAGGATAGGATAGAGGATAGAATAGGATAGAGGATAGGATATGATAGAGGATAGGATAGGATAGGATAGAGGATAGGGTAGGATAGAGGATAGGATAGTATAGAGGATAGGATATAATAGAGGATAGGATAGGATAGAGGATAGGATACGATAAAGAATACGATAGGATAGGATAGAGGGTAGGATAGGATAGGGGATAGGATAGGATAGAGGATAGGATAGGATAGAGGATAGCATAGGATAGAGGATAGGATAGGATAGGATAGGATAGAGGATAGGATAGGATAGAGGATAGGATAGGATAGAGGATAGGATTGGATAGAGGATAGGGTAGGATAGAGGATAGGATAGTATAGAGGATAGGATATAATAGAGGATAGGATAGGATAGAGGATAGGATACGATAAAGAATACGATAGGATAGGATAGAGGGTAGGATAGGATAGGGGATAGGATAGGATAGAGGATAGGATAGGATAGAGGATAGCATAGGATAGAGGATAGGATAGGATAGGATAGAGGATAGGATAGGATAGAGGATAGGATAGGATAGAGGATAGGATAGTATAGAGGATAGGATAAGATAGAGGATATGATAGGATAGACGATAGGATACGATAGAGGATAGGATAGGATCGAGGATAGGATAGGACAGAGGATACGATAGGATAGGATAGAGAATAGGATAGGATAGAGTATAGGATAGGATAGAGGATAGGATAGGATAGAGGATAGAATAGGATAGAGGATAGGATATGATAGAGGATAGCATAGTATAGAGGATAGGATATAATAGAGGATAGGATAGGATAGAGGATAGGATACGATAAAGAATACGATAGGATAGGATAGAGGGTAGGATAGGATAGGGGATAGGATAGGATAGAGGATAGGATAGGATAGAGGATGGCATAGGATAGAGGATAGGATAGGATAGGATAGGATAGAGGATAGGATAGGATAGAGGATAGGATAGGATAGAGGATAGGATTGGATAGAGGATAGGGTAGGATAGAGGATAGGATAGTATAGAGGATAGGATATAATAGAGGATAGGATAGGATAGAGGATAGTATACGATAAAGAATACGATAGGATAGGATAGAGGGTAGGATAGGATAGGGGATAGGATACGATAGAGGATACGATAGGATAGGATAGAGGATAGGATAGGATAGAGGATAGGATAGGATAGAGCATAGGATAGGATAGAGGATAGGATAGGATAGAGGATAGGATAGGATAGAGGATAGGATATGATAGAGGATAGGATATGATAGAGGATACGATATTATAGAGAATAGGATAGGATAGATTATAGGATAGGATAGAGGATAGGATAGTATAGAGGATAGGATAGGATAGAGGATAGGATAGGATAGAGGATAGGATGCAATAGAGGATACGAAAGGATAGGATAGAGGGTAGGATAGGATAGAGGATAGGATAGGTTAGAGGATAGGAGAGGATAGAGGATAGGATATGATAGAGGATAGGATAGGATAGAGGATAGGATAGGATAGAGGATAGGATAGTATAGAGGATAGGATAAGATAGAGGATATGATAGGATAGACGATAGGATACGATAGAGGATAGGATAGGATCGAGGATAGGATAGGACAGAGGATACGATAGGATAGGATAGAGAATAGGATAGGATAGGGGATAGGATAGGATAGAGGATAGGATAGGATAGAGGATAGAATAGGATAGAGGATAGGATATGATAGAGGATAGGATAGGATAGAGGATAGGATAGGATAGAGGATAGGGTAGGATAGAGGATAGGATAGTATAGAGGATAGGATATAATAGAGGATAGGATAGGATAGAGGATAGGATACGATAAAGAATACGATAGGATAGGATAGAGGGTAGGATAGGATAGGGGATAGGATAGGATAGAGGATAGGATAGGATAGAGGATGGCATAGGATAGAGGATAGGATAGGATAGGATAGGATAGAGGATAGGATAGGATAGAGGATAGGATAGGATAGAGGATAGGATTGGATAGAGGATAGGGTAGGATAGAGGATAGGATAGTATAGAGGATAGGATATAATAGAGGATAGGATAGGATAGAGGATAGTATACGATAAAGAATACGATAGGATAGGATAGAGGGTAGGATAGGATAGGGGATAGGATAGGATAGAGGATAGGATAGGATAGAGGATAGCATAGGATAGAGGATAGGATAGGATAGGATAGAGGATAGGATAGGATAGAGGATAGGATAGGATAGAGGATAGGATAGGATAGAGGATAGGATAGGATAGAGCATAGGATACGATAGAGGATAGGATAGGCGATTGGATAGGATAGAGGATAGGATAGGACAGATGATATTATAGGATAGAGGATAGGATAGGATAGTATAGAAGATAGGATAGGATAGAGGATAGGATAGGATAGATAATAGGATAAGATAGAGGATATGATAGGATAGACCATAGGATAGGATAGAGGATAGGATAGGATAGAGGATAGGATACGATAGAGGATATAATAGGATAGAGGATAGGAAAGGATAGAGGATAGGATAGGATAGAGGATAGGATAGGATAGAGGATAGGATATGATAGAGGATAGGATAGGATAGAGGATAGGATAGTATAGAGGATAGGATAGGATAGAGGATAGGATAGGATAGAGGATAGGATGCGATAGAGGATACGAAAGGATAGGATAGAGGGTAGGATAGGATAGAGGATAGGATAGGATAGAGGATAGGAGAGGATAGAGGATAGGATATGATAGAGGATAGGATAGGATAGAGGATAGGATAGGATAGAGGATAGGATAGTATAGAGGATAGGATAAGATAGAGGATATGATAGGATAGACGATAGGATACGATAGAGGATAGGATAGGATCGAGGATAGGATAGGACAGAGGATACGATAGGATAGGATAGAGAATAGGATAGGATAGGGGATAGGATAGGATAGAGGATAGGATAGGATAGAGGATAGAATAGGATAGAGGATAGGATATGATAGAGGATAGGATAGGATAGAGGATAGGATAGGATAGAGGATAGGGTAGGATAGAGGATAGGATAGTATAGAGGATAGGATATAATAGAGGATAGGATAGGATAGAGGATAGGATACGATAAAGAATACGATAGGATAGGATAGAGGGTAGGATAGGATAGGGGATAGGATAGGATAGAGGATAGGATAGGATAGAGGATGGCATAGGATAGAGGATAGGATAGGATAGGATAGGATAGAGGATAGGATAGGATAGAGGATAGGATAGGATAGAGGATAGGATTGGATAGAGGATAGGGTAGGATAGAGGATAGGATAGTATAGAGGATAGGATATAATAGAGGATAGGATAGGATAGAGGATAGGATACGATAAAGAATACGATAGGATAGGATAGAGGGTAGGATAGGATAGGGGATAGGAT
Organism: Halictus rubicundus; assembly: GCF_050948215.1. Lineage (NCBI taxonomy): Eukaryota > Metazoa > Arthropoda > Insecta > Hymenoptera > Halictidae > Halictus > Halictus rubicundus. Next base: position 46,215 of record NW_027488968.1, on the reverse strand, counting down.
AGGATAGAGGATAGGATAGGATAGAGGATAGCATAGGATAGAGGATAGGATAGGATAGGATAGAGGATAGGATAGGATAGAGGATAGGATAGGATAGAGGATAGGATAGGATAGAGCATAGGATACGATAGAGGATAGGATAGGCGATTGGATAGGATAGAGGATAGGATAGGACAGATGATATTATAGGATAGAGGATAGGATAGGATAGTATAGAAGATAGGATAGGATAGAGGATAGGATAGGATAGATAATAGGATAAGATAGAGGATATGATAGGATAGACCATAGGATAGGATAGAGGATAGGATAGGATAGAGGATAGGATACGATAGAGGATATAATAGGATAGAGGATAGGAAAGGATAGAGGATAGGATAGGATAGAGGATAGCATAGGATAGAGGATAGGATAGGACAGGATAGAGGATAGAATAGGATAGAGGATAGGATAGGATAGAGCATAGGATACGATAGAGGATAGGATAGTGGATTGGATAGGATAGAGGATAGGATAGGACAGATGATATTATAGGAATGAGGATAGGATATGATAGAGGATACGATATTATAGAGGATAGGATAGGATAGAGGATAGGATAGGATAGAGGATAGGATAGTATGGAGGATAGGATAGGATAGAGGATAGGATGCGATAGAGGATACGAAAGGATAGGATAGAGGGTAGGATAGGATAGAGGATAGGATAGGATAGAGGATAGGAGAGGATAGAGGATAGGATACGATAGAGGATAGGATAGGATCGAGGATAGGATAGGACAGAGGATACGATAGGATAGGATAGAGAATAGGATAGGATAGAGGATAGGATAGGATAGAGGATAGGATAGGATAGAGGATAGAATAGGATAGAGGATAGGATATGATAGAGGATAGGATAGGATAGAGGATAGGATAGGATAGAGGATAGGATAGGATAGAGGATAGAATAGGATAGAGGATAGGATATTATAGAGGATAGGATAGGATAGAGGATAGGATAGTATAGAGGATAGGATAAGATAGAGGATATGATAGGATAGACGATAGGATACGATAGAGGATAGGATAGGATCGAGGATAGGATAGGACAGAGGATACGATAGGATAGGATAGAGAATAGGATAGGATAGAGGATAGGATAGGATAGAGGATAGGATAGGATAGAGGATAGGAGAGGATAGAGGATAGGATGCGATAGAGGATACGAAAGGATAGGATAGAGGATAGGATAGGATAGAGGATAGGGTAGGATAGAGGATAGGATAGTATAGACGATAGGATATAATAGAGGATAGGATAGGATAGAGGATAGGATACGATGAAGGATACGATAGGATAGGATAGAGGGCAGGATAGGATAGAGGATAGGATAGGATAGAGGATAGCATAGGATAGAGGATAGGATAGGATAGAGGACAGGATAGGATAGAGGATAGGATATGAATGAGAATAGGATAGGATAGAGGATAGGATAGGATAGAGGATAGGATAGAGGATAGGATAGGATAGAGGATACGTTAGGATAGGATAGAGAATAGGATAGGATAGAGGATAGGATAGGATGGAGGATAGGATAGGATAGAGGATAGAATAGGATAAAGGATAGGATATGATAGAGGATAGGATAGGATAGAGGATAGGATAGGATAGAGGATAGGGTAGGATAGAGGATAGGATAGTATAGAGGATAGGATATAATAGAGGATAGGATAGGATAGAGGATAGGATACGATAAAGGATACGATAGGATAGGATAGAGGGCAGGATAGGATAGAGGATAAGATAGGATAGAGGATAGGATAGGATAGAGGATAGCATAGGATAGAGGATAGGATAGGATAGAGGATAGGATAGGATAGAGGTTAGGGTAGGATAGAGGATAGGATAGTATAGAGGATAGGATATAATAGAGGATAGGATAGGATAGAGGATAGGATACGATAAAGGATACGATAGGATAGGATAGAGGGCAGGATAGGATAGAGGATAGGATAGGATAGAGGATAGGATAGGATAGAGGATAGCATAGGATAGAGGATAGGATAGGATAGAGGATAGGATAGGATAGGATAGAGCATAGGATACGATAGAGGATAGGATAGGCGATTGGATAGGATAGAGGATAGGATAGGACAGATGATATTATAGGATAGAGGATAGGATAGGATAGAGGATAGGATAGGATAGTATAGAGGATAGGATAGGATAGAGGATAGGATAGGATAGTATAGAGGATAGGATAGGATAGAGGATAGGAGAGGATAGAGGATAGGATATGATAGAGGATAGGATAGGATAGAGGATAGGATAGGATAGAGGGTAGGATAGGATAGAGGATAGGATAGGATAGAGGATAGGAGAGGATAGAGGATAGGATATGATAGAGGATAGGATAGGATAGAGGATAGGATAGGATAGAGGATAGGATAGTATAGAGGATAGGATAAGATAGAGGATAGAATAGGATAGAGGATAGGATACGATAGAGGATAGGATAGGATAGAGGATAGGATAGGATAGAGGATAGGGTAGGATAGACGATAATATAGTATAGAGGATAGGATATAATAGAGGATAGGATAGGATAGAGGATAGGATACGATAAAGGATACGATAGGATAGGATAGAGGGCAGGATAGGATAGAGGATAGGATAGGATAGAGGATAGGATAGGATAGAGGATAGCATAGGATAGAGGATAGGATAGGATAGGATAGGATAGAGGATAGGATAGGATAGAGGATAGGATAGGATAGACGATAGAATATGATAGTGGATCGGATAGGATAGAGGATTGGATAGGATAGAGAATATGATACGGTAGACGATAGGGGATTGGATCGGATACAGGATAGGAGGCGGTAGAGGATAGGATAGGATAGGATGGAGAATAGGATAGGATAGAGGATAGGTTAGGATAGAGGATAGGATAGGATAGGATAGAGGATAGGATAGGATAGAGGATAGGATATGATAGAGGATAGGATAGGATAGAGGATACGATAGGATAGGATAGAGGATAGGATAGGATAGAGGATAGGATAGGATAGAGGATAGGATAGGATAGAGGATAGGATATGATAGAGGATAGGATAGGATAGAAGATAGGATAGGATAGATGATAGGATAGGATAGAGGATAGGATAGGATAGAGGATACGTTAGGATAGGATAGAGGATACGATAGGATAGGATAGAGGATAGGATAGGATAGAGGATTGGATAGGATAGAGGATAGGATATGATAGAGGATAGGATAGGATAGAGGATAGGATAGGATAGAGGATAGGATAGTATAGAGGATAGGATAAGATAGAGGATATGATAGGATAGACGATAGGATACGATAGAGGATAGGATAGGATCGAGGATAGGATAGGACAGAGGATATAATAGGATAGAGGATAGGAAAGGATAGAGGATAGGATAGGATAGAGGATAGCATAGGATAGAGGATAGGATAGGATAGGATAGAGGATAGGATAGGATAGAGGATAGGATAGGATAGAGCATAGGATACGATAGAGGATAGGATAGGCGTTTGGATAGGATAGAGGATAGGATAGGACAGATGATATTATAGGATAGAGGATAGGATAGGATAGTATAGAGGATAGGATAGGATAGAGGATAGGATAGGATAGAGGATAGGATAAGATAGAGGATATGATAGGATAGAGCATAGGATAGGATAGAGGATAGGATAGGATAGAGGATAGGATACGATAGAGGATATAATAGGATAGAGGATAGGAAAGGATAGAGGATAATATAGGATAGAGGGTAGCATAGGATAGAGGATAGGATAGGACAGGATAGAGGATAGGATAGGATAGAGGATAGGATAGGATAGTGCATTGGATAGGATAGAGGATAGGATAGGACAGATGATATTATAGGAATGAGGATAGGATATGATAGAGGATACGATATTATAGAGGATAGGATAGGATAGAGGATAGGGTAGGATAGAGGATAGGATAGTATAGAGGATAGGATAGGATAGAGGATAGGAGAGGATAGAGGATAGGATGCGATAGAGGATACGAAAGGATAGGATAGAGGGTAGGATAGGATAGAGGATAGGATAGGATAGAGGATAGGAGAGGATAGAGGATAGGATATGATAGAGGATAGGATAGGATAGAGGATAGGATGCGATAGAGGATACGAAAGGATAGGATAGAGGGTAGGATAGGATAGAGGATAGGATAGGATAGAGGATAGGAGAGGATAGAGGATAGGATATGATAGAGGATAGGATAGGATAGAGAATAGGATAGGATAGAGGATAGGATAGGATAGAGGATAGGATAGGATAGAGGATAGAATAGGATAAAGGATAGGATATGATAGAGGATAGGATAGGATAGAGGATAGGATAGGATAGAGGATAGGGTAGGATAGAGGATAGGATAGTATAGAGGATAGGATATAATAGAGGATAGGATAGGATAGAGGATAGGATACGATAAAGGATACGATAGGATAGGATAGAGGGCAGGATAGGATAGAGGATAGGATACGATGAAGGATACGATAGGATAGGATAGAGGGCAGGATAGGATAGAGGATAGGATAGGATAGAGGATAGCATAGGATAGAGGATAGGATAGGATAGAGGACAGGATAGGATAGAGGATAGGATATGAATGAGAATAGGATAGGATAGAGGATAGGATAGGATAGAGGATAGGATAGAGGATAGGATAGGATAGAGGATACGTTAGGATAGGATAGAGAATAGGATAGGATAGAGGATAGGATAGGATAGAGGATAGGATAGGATAGAGGATAGAATAGGATAAAGGATAGGATATGATAGAGGATAGGATAGGATAGAGGATAGGATAGGATAGAGGATAGGGTAGGATAGAGGATAGGATAGTATAGAGGATAGGATATAATAGAGGATAGGATAGGATAGAGGATAGGATACGATAAAGGATACGATAGGATAGGATAGAGGGCAGGATAGGATAGAGGATAAGATAGGATAGAGGATAGGATAGGATAGAGGATAGCATAGGATAGAGGATAGGATAGGATAGGATAGGATAGAGGATAGGATAGGATAGAGGATAGGATAGTATAGAGGATAGGATAGGATAGAGGATAGGATAGGATAGAGGATAGGATAGGATAGAGGATAGGATACGATAAAGAATACGATAGGATAGGATAGAGGGTAGTATAGGATAGGGGATAGGATAGGATAGAGGATAGGATAGGATAGAGGATAGGATAGGATAGAGGATAGGATAGGGTAGAGGATAGGATAGGATAGAGGATAGGATAGGATAGATGATAGGATAGGATAGAGGATAGGATAAGATAGAGGATAGGATAGGATAGAGGATAGGATAGGGGATTGGATAGGATAGAGGATAGGATAGGATAGAGGATAGGATACGATAGAGGATACGATAGGATAGGATAGAGGATAGGATAGGATAGAGGATAGGATAGGATAGAGGTTAGGGTAGGATAGAGGATAGGATAGTATAGAGGATAGGATATAATAGAGGATAGGATAGGATAGAGGATAGGATACGATAGGATAGGATAGAGGGCAGGATAGGATAGAGGATAGGATAGGATAGAGGATAGGATAGGATAGAGGATAGCATAGGATAGAGGATAGGATAGGATAGAGGATAGGATAGGATAGGATAGAGCATAGGATACGATAGAGGATAGGATAGGCGATTGGATAGGATAGAGGATAGGATAGGACAGATGATATTATAGGATAGAGGATAGGATAGGATAGAGGATAGGATAGGATAGTATAGAGGATAGGATAGGATAGAGGATAGGATAGGATAGTATAGAGGATAGGATAGGATAGAGGATAGGATAGGATAGTATAGAGGATAGGATAGGATAGAGGATAGGATAGGATAGTATAGAGGATAGGATAGGATAGAGGATAGGAGAGGATAGAGGATAGGATATGATAGAGGATAGGATAGGATAGAGGATAGGATAGGATAGAGGGTAGGATAGGATAGAGGATAGGATAGGATAGAGGATAGGAGAGGATAGAGGATAGGATATGATAGAGGATAGGATAGGATAGAGGATAGGATAGGATAGAGGATAGGATAGTATAGAGGATAGGATAAGATAGAGGATATGATAGGATAGACGATAGGATACGATAGAGGATAGGATAGGATCGAGGATAGGATAGGACAGACGATACGATAGGATAGGATAGAGAATAGGATAGGATAGAGGATAGGATAGGATAGAGGATAGGATAGGATAGAGGATAGAATAGGATAGAGGATAGGATACGATAGAGGATAGGATAGGATAGAGGATAGGATAGGATAGAGGATAGGGTAGGATAGACGATAATATAGTATAGAGGATAGGATATAATAGAGGATAGGATAGGATAGAGGATAGGATACGATAAAGGATACGATAGGATAGGATAGAGGGCAGGATAGGATAGAGGATAGGATAGGATAGAGGATAGGATAGGATAGAGGATAGCATAGGATAGAGGATAGGATAGGATAGGATAGGATAGAGGATAGGATAGGATAGAGGATAGGATACGATAAAGAATACGATAGGATAGGATAGAGGGTAGTATAGGATAGGGGATAGGATAGGATAGAGGATAGGATAGGATAGAGGATAGGATAGGATAGAGGATAGGATAGGGTAGAGGATAGGATAGGATAGAGGATAGGATAGGATAGATGATAGGATAGGATAGAGGATAGGATAAGATAGAGGATAGGATAGGATAGAGGATAGGATAGGGGATTGGATAGGATAGAGGATAGGATAGGATAGAGGATAGGATACGATAGAGGATACGATAGGATAGGATAGAGGATAGGATAGGATAGAGGATAGAGGATAGGATAGGATAGAGGATAGGATAGGATGGAGGATAGGATAGGATAGGATAGAGGATAGGATAGGATAGAGGATAGGATAGGATAGACGATAGAATATGATAGTGGATCGGATAGGATAGAGGATTGGATAGGATAGAGAATATGATACGGTAGACGATAGGGGATTGGATCGGATACAGGATAGGAGGCGGTAGAGGATAGGATAGGATAGGATGGAGAATAGGATAGGATAGAGGATAGGTTAGGATAGAGGATAGGATAGGATAGGATAGAGGATAGGATAGGATAGAGGATAGGATATGATAGAGGATAGGATAGGATAGAGGATACGATAGGATAGGATAGAGGATAGGATAGGATAGAGGATAGGATAGGATAGAGGATAGGATAGGATAGAGGATAGGATATGATAGAGGATAGGATAGGATAGAAGATAGGATAGGATAGATGATAGGATAGGATAGAGGATAGGATAGGATAGAGGATACGTTAGGATAGGATAGAGGATACGATAGGATAGGATAGAGGATAGGATAGGATAGAGGATTGGATAGGATAGAGGATAGGATATGATAGAGGATAGGATAGGATAGAGGATAGGATAGGATAGAGGATAGGATAGTATAGAGGATAGGATAAGATAGAGGATATGATAGGATAGACGATAGGATACGATAGAGGATAGGATAGGATCGAGGATAGGATAGGACAGAGGATATAATAGGATAGAGGATAGGAAAGGATAGAGGATAGGATAGGATAGAGGATAGCATAGGATAGAGGATAGGATAGGATAGGATAGAGGATAGGATAGGATAGAGGATAGGATAGGATAGAGCATAGGATACGATAGAGGATAGGATAGGCGTTTGGATAGGATAGAGGATAGGATAGGACAGATGATATTATAGGATAGAGGATAGGATAGGATAGTATAGAGGATAGGATAGGATAGAGGATAGGATAGGATAGAGAATAGGATAAGATAGAGGATATGATAGGATAGAGCATAGGATAGGATAGAGGATAGGATAGGATAGAGGATAGGATACGATAGAGGATATAATAGGATAGAGGATAGGAAAGGATAGAGGATAATATAGGATAGAGGGTAGCATAGGATAGAGGATAGGATAGGACAGGATAGAGGATAGGATAGGATAGAGGATAGGATAGGATAGTGCATTGGATAGGATAGAGGATAGGATAGGACAGATGATATTATAGGAATGAGGATAGGATATGGTAGAGGATACGATATTATAGAGGATAGGATAGGATAGAGGATAGGGTAGGATAGAGGATAGGATAGTATAGAGGATAGGATAGGATAGAGGATAGGAGAGGATAGAGGATAGGATGCGATAGAGGATACGAAAGGATAGGATAGAGGGTAGGATAGGATAGAGGATAGGATAGGATAGAGGATAGGAGAGGATAGAGGATAGGATATGATAGAGGATAGGATAGGATAGAGGATAGGATGCGATAGAGGATACGAAAGGATAGGATAGAGGGTAGGATAGGATAGAGGATAGGATAGGATAGAGGATAGGAGAGGATAGAGGATAGGATATGATAGAGGATAGGATAGGATAGAGGATAGGATAGGATAGAGGATAGGATAGTATAGAGGATAGGATAAGATAGAGGATATGATAGGATAGACGATAGGATACGATAGAGGATAGGATAGGATCGAGGATAGGATAGGACAGACGATACGATAGGATAGGATAGAGAATAGGATAGGATAGAGGATAGGATAGGATAGAGGATAGGATAGGATAGAGGATAGAATAGGATAAAGGATAGGATATGATAGAGGATAGGATAGGATAGAGGATAGGATAGGATAGAGGATAGGGTAGGATAGAGGATAGGATAGTATAGAGGATAGGATATAATAGAGGATAGGATAGGATAGAGGATAGGATACGATAAAGGATACGATAGGATAGGATAGAGGGCAGGATAGGATAGAGGATAGGATAGGATAGAGGATAGGATAGGATAGAGGATAGCATAGGATAGAGGATAGGATAGGATAGGATAGGATAGAGGATAGGATAGGATAGAGGATAGGATAGTATAGAGGATAGGATAGGATAGAGGATAGGATAGGATAGAGGATAGGATAGGATAGAGGATAGGATACGATAAAGAATACGATAGGATAGGATAGAGGGTAGTATAGGATAGGGGATAGGATAGGATAGAGGATAGGATAGGATAGAGGATAGGATAGGATAGAGGATAGGATAGGGTAGAGGATAGGATAGGATAGAGGATAGGATAGGATAGATGATAGGATAGGATAGAGGATAGGATAAGATAGAGGATAGGATAGGATAGAGGATAGGATAGGGGATTCGATAGGATAGAGGATAGGATAGGATAGAGGATAGGATACGATAGAGGATACGATAGGATAGGATAGAGTATAGGATAGGATAGAGGATAGGATAGGATAGAGGTTAGGGTAGGATAGAGGATAGGATAGTATAGAGGATAGGATATAATAGAGGATAGGATAGGATAGAGGATAGGATACGATAAAGGATACGATAGGATAGGATAGAGGGCAGGATAGGATAGAGGATAGGATAGGATAGAGGATAGGATAGGATAGAGGATAGCATAGGATAGAGGATAGGATAGGATAGGATAGAGGATAGGATAGGATAGGATAGAGCATAGGATACGATAGAGGATAGGATAGGCGATTGGATAGGATAGAGGATAGGATAGGACAGATGATATTATAGGATAGAGGATAGGATAGGATAGAGGATAGGATAGGATAGTATAGAGGATAGGATAGGATAGAGGATAGGATAGGATAGTATAGAGGATAGGATAGGATAGAGGATAGGAGAGGATAGAGGATAGGATATGATAGAGGATAGGATAGGATAGAGGATAGGATAGGATAGAGGGTAGGATAGGATAGAGGATAGGATAGGATAGAGGATAGGAGAGGATAGAGGATAGGATATGATAGAGGATAGGATAGGATAGAGGATAGGATAGGATAGAGGATAGGATAGTATAGAGGATAGGATAAGATAGAGGATATGATAGGATAGACGATAGGATACGATAGAGGATAGGATAGGATCGAGGATAGGATAGGACAGACGATACGATAGGATAGGATAGAGAATAGGATAGGATAGAGGATAGGATAGGATAGAGGATAGGATAGGATAGAGGATAGAATAGGATAGAGGATAGGATACGATAGAGGATAGGATAGGATAGAGGATAGGATAGGATAGAGGATAGGGTAGGATAGACGATAATATAGTATAGAGGATAGGATATAATAGAGGATAGGATAGGATAGAGGATAGGATACGATAAAGGATACGATAGGATAGGATAGAGGGCAGGATAGGATAGAGGATAGGATAGGATAGAGGATAGGATAGGATAGAGGATAGCATAGGATAGAGGATAGGATAGGATAGAGGATAGGATAGTATAGAGGATAGGATAAGATAGAGGATATGATAGGATAGACGATAGGATACGATAGAGGATAGGATAGGATCGAGGATAGGATAGGACAGAGGATATAATAGGATAGAGGATAGGAAAGGATAGAGGATAGGATAGGATAGAGGATAGCATAGGATAGAGGATAGGATAGGATAGGATAGAGGATAGGATATGATAGAGGATAGGATAGGATAGAGGATAGGATAAGATAGAGGATATGATAGGATAGACGATAGGATACGATAGAGGATAGGATAGGATCGAGGATAGGATAGGACAGAGGATATAATAGGATAGAGGATAGGAAAGGATAGAGGATAGGATAGGATAGAGGATAGCATAGGATAGAGGATAGGATAGGATAGGATAGAGGATAGGATATGATAGAGGATAGGATAGGATAGAGGATAGGATAGGATAGAGGATAGGGTAGGATAGAGGATAGGATAGTATAGACGATAGGATATAATAGAGGATAGGATAGGATAGAGGATAGGATACGATGAAGGATACGATAGGATAGGATAGAGGGCAGGATAGGATAGAGGATAGGATAGGATAGAGGATAGCATAGGATAGAGGATAGGATAGGACAGATGATATTATAGGAATGAGGATAGGATATGATAGAGGATACGATATTATAGAGGATAGGATAGGATAGAGGATAGGGTAGGATAGAGGATAGGATAGTATAGAGGATAGGATAGGATAGAGGATAGGAGAGGATAGAGGATAGGATGCGATAGAGGATACGAAAGGATAGGATAGAGGGTAGGATAGGATAGAGGATAGGATAGGATAGAGGATAGGAGAGGATAGAGGATAGGATATGATAGAGGATAGAGGATAGGATAGGATAGGATAGAGCATAGGATACGATAGAGGATAGGATAGGCGATTGGATAGGATAGAGGATAGGATAGGACAGATGATATTATAGGATAGAGGATAGGATAGGATAGAGGATAGGATAGGATAGTATAGAGGATAGGATAGGATAGAGGATAGGATAGGATAGTATAGAGGATAGGATAGGATAGAGGATAGGAGAGGATAGAGGATAGGATATGATAGAGGATAGGATAGGATAGAGGATAGGATAGGATAGAGGGTAGGATAGGATAGAGGATAGGATAGGATAGAGGATAGGAGAGGATAGAGGATAGGATATGATAGAGGATAGGATAGGATAGAGGATAGGATAGGATAGAGGATAGGATAGTATAGAGGATAGGATAAGATAGAGGATATGATAGGATAGACGATAGGATACGATAGAGGATAGGATAGGATCGAGGATAGGATAGGACAGACGATACGATAGGATAGGATAGAGAATAGGATAGGATAGAGGATAGGATAGGATAGAGGATAGGATAGGATAGAGGATAGAATAGGATAGAGGATAGGATACGATAGAGGATAGGATAGGATAGAGGATAGGATAGGATAGAGGATAGGGTAGGATAGACGATAATATAGTATAGAGGATAGGATATAATAGAGGATAGGATAGGATAGAGGATAGGATACGATAAAGGATACGATAGGATAGGATAGAGGGCAGGATAGGATAGAGGATAGGATAGGATAGAGGATAGGATAGGATAGAGGATAGGATAGGATAGAGGATAGGATAGTATAGAGGATAGGATAGGATAGAGGATACGTTAGGGTAGGATAGAGGATACGATAGGATAGGATAGAGGATAGGATAGGATAGAGGATTGGATAGGATAGAGGATAGGATATGATAGAGGATAGGATAGGATAGAGGATAGGATAGGATAGAGGATAGGATAGTATAGAGGATAGGATAAGATAGAGGATATGATAGGATAGACGATAGGATACGATAGAGGATAGGATAGGATCGAGGATAGGATAGGACAGAGGATATAATAGGATAGAGGATAGGAAAGGATAGAGGATAGGATAGGATAGAGGATAGCATAGGATAGAGGATAGGATAGGATAGGATAGAGGATAGGATATGATAGAGGATAGGATAGGATAGAGGATAGGATAGGATAGAGGATAGGGTAGGATAGAGGATAGGATAGTATAGACGATAGGATATAATAGAGGATAGGATAGGATAGAGGATAGGATACGATGAAGGATACGATAGGATAGGATAGAGGGCAGGATAGGATAGAGGATAGGATAGGATAGAGGATAGCATAGGATAGAGGATAGGAAAGGATAGAGGATAGGATATGAATGAGAATAGGATAGGATAGAGGATAGGATAGGATAGAGGATTGGATAGGATAGAGGATAGGATACGATAGAGGATAGGATAGGATCGAGGATAGGATAGGACAGAGGATATAAGAGGATAGAGGATAGGAAAGGATAGAGGATAGGATAGGATAGAGGATAGCATAGGATAGAGGATAGGATAGGATAGGATAGAGGATAGGATAGGATAGAGCATAGGATACGATAGAGGATAGGATAGGCGATTGGATAGGATAGAGGATAGGATAGGACAGATGATATTACAGGATAGAGGATAGGATAGGATAGTATAGAGGATAGGATAGGATAGAGGATAGGATAGGATAGAGGATAGGATAAGATAGAGGATATGATAGGATAGAGCATAGGATAGGATAGAGGATAGGATAGGATAGAGGATAGGATACGATAGAGGATATAATAGGATAGAGGATAGGAAAGGATAGAGGATAATATAGGATAGAGGATAGCATAGGATAGAGGATAGGATAGGACAGGATAGAGGATAGGATAGGATAGAGGATAGGATAGGATAGAGCATAGGATACGATAGAGGATAGGATAGTGCATTGGATAGGATAGAGGATAGGATAGGACAGATGATATTATAGGAATGAGGATAGGATATGATAGAGGATACGATATTATAGAGGATAGGATAGGATAGAGGATAGGAGAGGATAGAGGATAGGATATGATAGAGGATAGGATAGGATAGAGGATAGTATAGGATAGAGTATAGGATAGTATAGAGGATAGGATAAGATAGAGGATATGATAGGATAGACGATAGGATACGATAGAGGATAGGATAGGATCGAGGATAGGATAGGACAGACGATACGATAGGATAGGATAGAGAATAGGATAGGATAGAGGATAGGATATAATAGAGGATAGGATAGGATAGAGGATAGGATACGATAAAGGATACGATAGGATAGGATAGAGGGCAGGATAGGATAGAGGATAGGATAGGATAGAGGATAGGATAGGATAGAGGATAGCATAGGATAGAGGATAGGATAGGATAGGATAGAGGATAGGATAGTATAGAGGATAGGATATAATAGAGGATAGGATAGGATAGAGGATAGGATACGATAAAGGATACGATAGGATAGGATAGAGGGCAGGATAGGATAGAGGATAGGATAGGATAGAGGATAGGATACGATAAAGGATACGATAGGATAGGATAGAGGGCAGGATAGGATAGAGGATAGGATAGGATAGAGGATAGGATAGGATAGAGGATAGCATAGGATAGAGGATAGGATAGGATAGGATAGAGGATAGGATAGGATAGGATAGAGCATAGGATACGATAGAGGATAGGATAGGCGATTGGATAGGATAGAGGATAGGATAGGACAGATGATATTATAGGATAGAGGATAGGATAGGATAGAGGATAGGATAGGATAGTATAGAGGATAGGATAGGATAGAGGATAGGATAGGATAGTATAGAGGATAGGATAGGATAGAGGATAGGAGAGGATAGAGGATAGGATTGGATAGAGGATATCATAGGGGATTGGATAGGATAGATGATAGGAGACGATACAGGATAGGATAGGATAGAGGATAGGATAGGATAGATGATATTATAGGAAAGAGGAAAGGATATGATAGAGGATACGATATTATAGAGAATAGGATAGGATAGGGGATAGGTTAGGATAGAGGATAGGATAGGATAGAGGATAGAATAGGGTAGAGGATAGGTAAGGATAGAGGATAGGATCGGATAGAGGATATGATAGGATAGAGGATAGGATACGATAGAGGATAGGATAGGATAGAGGATAGGATAGGATAGAGGATAGGGTAGGATAGACGATAGGATAGTATAGAGGATAGGATATAATAGAGGATAGGATAGGATAGAGGATAGGATACGATAAAGGATACGATAGGATAGGATAGAGGGCAGGATAGGATAGAGGATAGGATAGGATAGAGGATAGGATAGGATAGAGGATAGCATAGGATAGAGGATAGGATAGGATAGGATAGGATAGAGGATAGGATAGGATAGAGGATAGGATAGTATAGAGGATAGGATAGGATAGAGGATAGGATAGGATAGAGGATAGGATAGGATAGAGGATAGGATACGATAAAGAATACGATAGGATAGGATAGAGGGTAGTATAGGATAGGGGATAGGATAGGATAGAGGATAGGATAGGATAGAGGATAGGATAGGATAGAGGATAGGATAGGGTAGAGGATAGGATAGGATAGAGGATAGGATAGGATAGATGATAGGATAGGATAGAGGATAGGATAAGATAGAGGATAGGATAGGATAGAGGATAGGATAGGGGATTGGATAGGATAGAGGATAGGATAGGATAGAGGATAGGATACGATAGAGGATACGATAGGATAGGATAGAGGATAGGATAGGATAGAGGATAGAGGATAATATAGGATAGAGGATAGGATAGGATAGAGGATAGGATAGGATAGGATAGAGGATAGGATAGGATAGAGGATAGGATAGGATAGAAGATATTATATGATAGTGGATCGGATAGGATAGAGGATTGGATAGGATAGAGAATATGATACGGTAGACGATAGGGGATTGGATCGGATACAGGATAGGAGGCGGTAGAGGATAGGATAGGATAGGATGGAGAATAGGATAGGATAGAGGATAGGTTAGGATAGAGGATAGGATAGGATAGGATAGAGGATAGGATAGGATAGAGGATAGGATATGATAGAGGATAGGATAGGATAGAGGATACGATAGGATAGGATAGAGGATAGGATAGGATAGAGGATAGGATAGGATAGAGGATAGGATAGGATAGAGGATAGGATATGATAGAGGATAGGATAGGATAGAAGATAGGATAGGATAGATGATAGGATAGGATAGAGGATAGGATAAGATAGAGGATAAGATAGGATAGAGGATAGGATAGGATAGAGGATAGGATATGATAGACGATAAGATAGGATAGAGGATAGGATAGGATAGATGATAGGATAGGATAGAGGATAGGATAAGATAGAGGATAGGATAGGATAGATGATATTATAGGAAAGAGGAAAGGATATGATAGAGGATACGATATTGTAGAGGATA
This sequence comes from Halictus rubicundus, assembly GCF_050948215.1. Classification (NCBI taxonomy): domain Eukaryota; kingdom Metazoa; phylum Arthropoda; class Insecta; order Hymenoptera; family Halictidae; genus Halictus; species Halictus rubicundus. The sequence continues at coordinate 30,471 of NW_027488968.1, read as the reverse complement.
GGATAGTATAGAGGATAGGATAGGATAGAGGATAGGATAGGATAGAGGATAGGATACGATAGAGGATACGATAGGATAGGATAGAGGATAGGATAGGATAGAGGATAGGATAGGATAGAGGATAGGATAGGATAGAGGATAGGATAGGATAGAGGATAGAGGATAGGATAGGATAGAGGATACGATAGGAATGAGGATAGGATAGAGAATAGGATAGGATAGAGGATAGGGGATTGGATCGGATACAGGATAGGAGAGGATAGAGGATAGGATAGTATAGAGGATAGGATAGGATAGAGGATAGGATAGGATAGAGGATAGGATACGATAGAGGATACGATAGGATAGGATAGAGGATAGGATAGGATAGAGGATAGGATAGGATAGAGGATAGGATAGGATAGAGGATAGGATAGGATAGATGATAGGATAGGATAGAGGATAGGATATGATAGAGGATAGGATAGGATAGAAGATAGGATACTATAGATGATAGGATAGGATAGAGGATAGGATAAGATAGAGGATAAGATAGGATAGAGGATAGGATAGGATAGAGGATAGGATATGATAGAGGATAAGATAGGATAGAGGAAAGGATAGGATAGATGATAGGATAGGATAGAGGATAGGATAAGATAGAGGATAGGATAGGATACATGATATTATAGGAAAGAGGAAAGGATATGATAGAGGATACGATATTGTAGAGGATAGGATAGTATAGAGGATAGGATAGGATAGAGGATAGGATAGGATAGAGGATAGGATAGGATAGAGGATAGGATATGATAGAGGATAGGATAGGATAGAGGATAGGATATGATAGAGGATAGGATAGGATAGAAGATAGGATCGGATAGAGGATAGGATAGAGGATTGGATAGGATAGAGGATAGGATAAGATAGAGGATAGGATAGGATAGAGGATAGGATAGGATAAAGGATAGGATAGGATAGAGGATAGGATAGGATAGAGGATAGGATTGGATAGAGGATATCATAGGGGATTGGATATGATAGATGATAGGAGACGATAGAGGATAGGATAGGATAGAGGATAGGATAGGATAGATGATATTATAGGAAAGAGGAAAGGATATGATAGAGGATACGATATTATAGAGGATAGGATAGGACAGAGGATTGGATAGGATAGAGGATAGGATAGAGAATATGATACGGTAGACGATAGGGGATTGGATCGGATACAGGATAGGAGGCGGTACAGGATATAATAGGATATAATAGGATAGAGAATAGGATAGGATAGAGGATAGGATAGGATAGAGGATAGAATAGGGTAGAGGATAGGTTAGGATAGAGGATAGGATCGGATAGAGGATATGATAGGGGATTGGATAGGATAGAGGATAGGGTAGGATAGAGGATAGGATAGTATAGAGGATAGGATATAATAGAGGATAGGATAGGATAGAGGATAGGATACGATAAAGAATACGATAGGATAGGATAGAGGGTAGGATAGGATAGAGGATAGGATAGGATAGAGGATAGGATAGGATAGAGGATAGCATAGGATAGAGGATAGGATAGGATAGGATAGAGGACAGGATAGGATAGAGGATAGGATAGGATAGAGCATAGGATACGATAGAGGATAGGATAGGCGATTGGATAGGATAGAGGATAGGATAGGACAGATGATATTATAGGATAGAGGATAGGATAGGATAGTATAGAGGATAGGATAGGATAGAGGATAGGATAGGATAGATAATAGGATAAGATAGAGGATATGATAGGATAGAGCATAGGATAGGATAGAGGATAGGATGGGATAGAGGATAGGATACGATAGAGGATATAATAGGATAGAGGATAGGAAAGGATAGAGGATAGGATAGGATAGAGGATAGCATAGGATAGAGGATAGGATAGGACAGGATAGAGGATAGGATAGGATAGAGGATAGGATAGGGGATTGGATAGGATAGAGGATAGGATAGGATAGAGGATAGGATACGATAGAGGATAGCATAGGATAGAGGATAGGATAGGATAGGATAGAGGATAGGATAGGATAGAGGATAGGATAGGGTAGAGGATAGGATAGGGTAGAGGATAGGATAGGATAGAGGATAGGATAGGATAGATGATAGGATAGGATAGAGGATAGGATAAGATAGAGGATAGGATAGGATAGAGGATAGGATAGGGGATTGGATAGGATAGAGGATAGGATAGGATAGAGGATAGGATACGATAGAGGATACGATAGGATAGGATAGAGGATAGGATAGGATAGAGGATAGGATAGGATAGAGGTTAGGGTAGGATAGAGGATAGGATAGTATAGAGGATAGGATATAATAGAGGATAGGATAGGATAGAGGATAGGATACGATAGGATAGGATAGAGGGCAGGATAGGATAGAGGATAGGATAGGATAGAGGATAGGATAGGATAGAGGATAGCATAGGATAGAGGATAGGATAGGATAGAGGATAGGATAGGATAGGATAGAGCATAGGATACGATAGAGGATAGGATAGGCGATTGGATAGGATAGAGGATAGGATAGGACAGATGATATTATAGGATAGAGGATAGGATAGGATAGAGGATAGGATAGGATAGTATAGAGGATAAGATAGGATAGAGGATAGGATAGGATAGTATAGAGGATAGGATAGGATAGAGGATAGGAGAGGATAGAGGATAGGATATGATAGAGGATAGGATAGGATAGAGGATAGGATAGGATAGAGGGTAGGATAGGATAGAGGATAGGATAGGATAGAGGATAGGAGAGGATAGAGGATAGGATATGATAGAGGATAGGATAGGATAGAGGATAGGATAGGATAGAGGATAGGATAGTATAGAGGATAGGATAAGATAGAGGATAGGATAGGATAGAGGATAGGATAGGATAGAGGATAGGGTAGGATAGACGATAATATAGTATAGAGGATAGGATATAATAGAGGATAGGATAGGATAGAGGATAGGATACGATAAAGGATACGATAGGATAGGATAGAGGGCAGGATAGGATAGAGGATAGGATAGGATAGAGGATAGGATAGGATAGAGGATAGCATAGGATAGAGGATAGGATAGGATAGGATAGGATAGAGGATAGGATAGGATAGAGGATAGGATACGATAAAGAATACGATAGGATAGGATAGAGGGTAGTATAGGATAGGGGATAGGATAGGATAGAGGATAGGATAGGATAGAGGATAGGATAGGATAGAGGATAGGATAGGGTAGAGGATAGGATAGGATAGAGGATAGGATAGGATAGATGATAGGATAGGATAGAGGATAGGATAAGATAGAGGATAGGATAGGATAGAGGATAGGATAGGGGATTGGATAGGATAGAGGATAGGATAGGATAGAGGATAGGATACGATAGAGGATACGATAGGATAGGATAGAGGATAGGATAGGATAGAGGATAGAGGATAGGATAGGATAGAGGATAGGATAGGATGGAGGATAGGATAGGATAGGATAGAGGATAGGATAGGATAGAGGATAGGATAGGATAGACGATAGAATATGATAGTGGATCGGATAGGATAGAGGATTGGATAGGATAGAGAATATGATACGGTAGACGATAGGGGATTGGATCGGATACAGGATAGGAGGCGGTAGAGGATAGGATAGGATAGGATGGAGAATAGGATAGGATAGAGGGTAGGATAGGATAGAGGATAGGATAGGATAGAGGATAGGAGAGGATAGAGGATAGGATATGATAGAGGATAGGATAGGATAGAGGATAGGATAGGATAGAGGATAGGATAGTATAGAGGATAGGATAAGATAGAGGATAGGATAGGATAGAGGATAGGATAGGATAGTATAGAGGATAGGATAGGATAGAGGATAGGAGAGGATAGAGGATAGGATATGATAGAGGATAGGATAGGATAGAGGATAGGATAGGATAGAGGGTAGGATAGGATAGAGGATAGGATAGGATAGAGGATAGGAGAGGATAGAGGATAGGATATGATAGAGGATAGGATAGGATAGAGGATAGGATAGGATAGAGGATAGGATAGTATAGAGGATAGGATAAGATAGAGGATAGGATAGGATAGAGGATAGGATAGGATAGAGGATAGGGTAGGATAGACGATAATATAGTATAGAGGATAGGATATAATAGAGGATAGGATAGGATAGAGGATAGGATACGATAAAGGATACGATAGGATAGGATAGAGGGCAGGATAGGATAGAGGATAGGATAGGATAGAGGATAGGATAGGATAGAGGATAGCATAGGATAGAGGATAGGATAGGATAGGATAGGATAGAGGATAGGATAGGATAGAGGATAGGATACGATAAAGAATACGATAGGATAGGATAGAGGGTAGTATAGGATAGGGGATAGGATAGGATAGAGGATAGGATAGGATAGAGGATAGGATAGGATAGAGGATAGGATAGGGTAGAGGATAGGATAGGATAGAGGATAGGATAGGATAGATGATAGGATAGGATAGAGGATAGGATAAGATAGAGGATAGGATAGGATAGAGGATAGGATAGGGGATTGGATAGGATAGAGGATAGGATAGGATAGAGGATAGGATACGATAGAGGATACGATAGGATAGGATAGAGGATAGGATAGGATAGAGGATAGAGGATAGGATAGGATAGAGGATAGGATAGGATGGAGGATAGGATAGGATAGGATAGAGGATAGGATAGGATAGAGGATAGGATAGGATAGACGATAGAATATGATAGTGGATCGGATAGGATAGAGGATTGGATAGGATAGAGAATATGATACGGTAGACGATAGGGGATTGGATCGGATACAGGATAGGAGGCGGTAGAGGATAGGATAGGATAGGATGGAGAATAGGATAGGATAGAGGATAGGTTAGGATAGAGGATAGGATAGGATAGGATAGAGGATAGGATAGGATAGAGGATAGGATATGATAGAGGATAGGATAGGATAGAGGATACGATAGGATAGGATAGAGGATAGGATAGGATAGAGGATAGGATAGGATAGAGGATAGGATAGGATAGAGGATAGGATATGATAGAGGATAGGATAGGATAGAAGATAGGATAGGATAGATGATAGGATAGGATAGAGGATAGGATAGGATAGAGGATACGTTAGGATAGGATAGAGGATACGATAGGATAGGATAGAGGATAGGATAGGATAGAGGATTGGATAGGATAGAGGATAGGATATGATAGAGGATAGGATAGGATAGAGGATAGGATAGGATAGAGGATAGGATAGTATAGAGGATAGGATAAGATAGAGGATATGATAGGATAGACGATAGGATACGATAGAGGATAGGATAGGATCGAGGATAGGATAGGACAGAGGATATAATAGGATAGAGGATAGGAAAGGATAGAGGATAGGATAGGATAGAGGATAGCATAGGATAGAGGATAGGATAGGATAGGATAGAGGATAGGATAGGATAGAGGATAGGATAGGATAGAGCATAGGATACGATAGAGGATAGGATAGGCGTTTGGATAGGATAGAGGATAGGATAGGACAGATGATATTATAGGATAGAGGATAGGATAGGATAGTATAGAGGATAGGATAGGATAGAGGATAGGATAGGATAGAGAATAGGATAAGATAGAGGATATGATAGGATAGAGCATAGGATAGGATAGAGGATAGGATAGGATAGAGGATAGGATACGATAGAGGATATAATAGGATAGAGGATAGGAAAGGATAGAGGATAATATAGGATAGAGGGTAGCATAGGATAGAGGATAGGATAGGACAGGATAGAGGATAGGATAGGATAGAGGATAGGATAGGATAGTGCATTGGATAGGATAGAGGATAGGATAGGACAGATGATATTATAGGAATGAGGATAGGATATGATAGAGGATACGATATTATAGAGGATAGGATAGGATAGAGGATAGGGTAGGATAGAGGATAGGATAGTATAGAGGATAGGATAGGATAGAGGATAGGAGAGGATAGAGGATAGGATGCGATAGAGGATACGAAAGGATAGGATAGAGGGTAGGATAGGATAGAGGATAGGATAGGATAGAGGATAGGAGAGGATAGAGGATAGGATATGATAGAGGATAGGATAGGATAGAGGATAGGATGCGATAGAGGATACGAAAGGATAGGATAGAGGGTAGGATAGGATAGAGGATAGGATAGGATAGAGGATAGGAGAGGATAGAGGATAGGATATGATAGAGGATAGGATAGGATAGAGGATAGGATAGGATAGAGGATAGGATAGTATAGAGGATAGGATAAGATAGAGGATATGATAGGATAGACGATAGGATACGATAGAGGATAGGATAGGATCGAGGATAGGATAGGACAGACGATACGATAGGATAGGATAGAGAATAGGATAGGATAGAGGATAGGATAGGATAGAGGATAGGATAGGATAGAGGATAGAATAGGATAAAGGATAGGATATGATAGAGGATAGGATAGGATAGAGGATAGGATAGGATAGAGGATAGGGTAGGATAGAGGATAGGATAGTATAGAGGATAGGATATAATAGAGGATAGGATAGGATAGAGGATAGGATACGATAAAGGATACGATAGGATAGGATAGAGGGCAGGATAGGATAGAGGATAGGATAGGATAGAGGGTAGTATAGGATAGGGGATAGGATAGGATAGAGGATAGGATAGGATAGAGGATAGGATAGGATAGAGGATAGGATAGGGTAGAGGATAGGATAGGATAGAGGATAGGATAGGATAGATGATAGGATAGGATAGAGGATAGGATAAGATAGAGGATAGGATAGGATAGAGGATAGGATAGGGGATTGGATAGGATAGAGGATAGGATAGGATAGAGGATAGGATACGATAGAGGATACGATAGGATAGGATAGAGTATAGGATAGGATAGAGGATAGGATAGGATAGAGGTTAGGGTAGGATAGAGGATAGGATAGTATAGAGGATAGGATAGGATAGGATAGAGGATAGGATAGGATAGGATAGAGCATAGGATACGATAGAGGATAGGATAGGCGATTGGATAGGATAGAGGATAGGATAGGACAGATGATATTATAGGATAGAGGATAGGATAGGATAGAGGATAGGATAGGATAGTATAGAGGATAGGATAGGATAGAGGATAGGATAGGATAGTATAGAGGATAGGATAGGATAGAGGATAGGAGAGGATAGAGGATAGGATATGATAGAGGATAGGATAGGATAGAGGATAGGATAGGATAGAGGGTAGGATAGGATAGAGGATAGGATAGGATAGAGGATAGGAGAGGATAGAGGATAGGATATGATAGAGGATAGGATAGGATAGAGGATAGGATAGGATAGAGGATAGGATAGTATAGAGGATAGGATAAGATAGAGGATATGATAGGATAGACGATAGGATACGATAGAGGATAGGATAGGATCGAGGATAGGATAGGACAGACGATACGATAGGATAGGATAGAGAATAGGATAGGATAGAGGATAGGATAGGATAGAGGATAGGATAGGATAGAGGATAGAATAGGATAGAGGATAGGATACGATAGAGGATAGGATAGGATAGAGGATAGGATAGGATAGAGGATAGGGTAGGATAGACGATAATATAGTATAGAGGATAGGATATAATAGAGGATAGGATAGGATAGAGGATAGGATACGATAAAGGATACGATAGGATAGGATAGAGGGCAGGATAGGATAGAGGATAGGATAGGATAGAGGATAGGATAGGATAGAGGATAGCATAGGATAGAGGATAGGATAGGATAGAGGATAGGATAGTATAGAGGATAGGATAAGATAGAGGATATGATAGGATAGACGATAGGATACGATAGAGGATAGGATAGGATCGAGGATAGGATAGGACAGAGGATATAATAGGATAGAGGATAGGAAAGGATAGAGGATAGGATAGGATAGAGGATAGCATAGGATAGAGGATAGGATAGGATAGGATAGAGGATAGGATATGATAGAGGATAGGATAGGATAGAGGATAGGATAAGATAGAGGATATGATAGGATAGACGATAGGATACGATAGAGGATAGGATAGGATCGAGGATAGGATAGGACAGAGGATATAATAGGATAGAGGATAGGAAAGGATAGAGGATAGGATAGGATAGAGGATAGCATAGGATAGAGGATAGGATAGGATAGGATAGAGGATAGGATATGATAGAGGATAGGATAGGATAGAGGATAGGATAGGATAGAGGATAGGGTAGGATAGAGGATAGGATAGTATAGACGATAGGATATAATAGAGGATAGGATAGGATAGAGGATAGGATACGATGAAGGATACGATAGGATAGGATAGAGGGCAGGATAGGATAGAGGATAGGATAGGATAGAGGATACCATAGGATAGAGGATAGGATAGGACAGATGATATTATAGGAATGAGGATAGGATATGATAGAGGATACGATATTATAGAGGATAGGATAGGATAGAGGATAGGGTAGGATAGAGGATAGGATAGTATAGAGGATAGGATAGGATAGAGGATAGGAGAGGATAGAGGATAGGATGCGATAGAGGATACGAAAGGATAGGATAGAGGGTAGGATAGGATAGAGGATAGGATAGGATAGAGGATAGGAGAGGATAGAGGATAGGATATGATAGAGGATAGAGGATAGGATAGGATAGGATAGAGCATAGGATACGATAGAGGATAGGATAGGCGATTGGATAGGATAGAGGATAGGATAGGACAGATGATATTATAGGATAGAGGATAGGATAGGATAGAGGATAGGATAGGATAGTATAGAGGATAGGATAGGATAGAGGATAGGATAGGATAGTATAGAGGATAGGATAGGATAGAGGATAGGAGAGGATAGAGGATAGGATATGATAGAGGATAGGATAGGATAGAGGATAGGATAGGATAGAGGGTAGGATAGGATAGAGGATAGGATAGGATAGAGGATAGGAGAGGATAGAGGATAGGATATGATAGAGGATAGGATAGGATAGAGGATAGGATAGGATAGAGGATAGGATAGTATAGAGGATAGGATAAGATAGAGGATATGATAGGATAGACGATAGGATACGATAGAGGATAGGATAGGATCGAGGATAGGATAGGACAGACGATACGATAGGATAGGATAGAGAATAGGATAGGATAGAGGATAGGATAGGATAGAGGATAGGATAGGATAGAGGATAGAATAGGATAGAGGATAGGATACGATAGAGGATAGGATAGGATAGAGGATAGGATAGGATAGAGGATAGGGTAGGATAGACGATAATATAGTATAGAGGATAGGATATAATAGAGGATAGGATAGGATAGAGGATAGGATACGATAAAGGATACGATAGGATAGGATAGAGGGCAGGATAGGATAGAGGATAGGATAGGATAGAGGATAGGATAGGATAGAGGATAGGATAGGATAGAGGATAGGATAGTATAGAGGATAGGATAGGATAGAGGATACGTTAGGGTAGGATAGAGGATACGATAGGATAGGATAGAGGATAGGATAGGATAGAGGATTGGATAGGATAGAGGATAGGATATGATAGAGGATAGGATAGGATAGAGGATAGGATAGGATAGAGGATAGGATAGTATAGAGGATAGGATAAGATAGAGGATATGATAGGATAGACGATAGGATACGATAGAGGATAGGATAGGATCGAGGATAGGATAGGACAGAGGATATAATAGGATAGAGGATAGGAAAGGATAGAGGATAGGATAGGATAGAGGATAGCATAGGATAGAGGATAGGATAGGATAGGATAGAGGATAGGATATGATAGAGGATAGGATAGGATAGAGGATAGGATAGGATAGAGGATAGGGTAGGATAGAGGATAGGATAGTATAGACGATAGGATATAATAGAGGATAGGATAGGATAGAGGATAGGATACGATGAAGGATACGATAGGATAGGATAGAGGGCAGGATAGGATAGAGGATAGGATAGGATAGAGGATAGCATAGGATAGAGGATAGGAAAGGATAGAGGATAGGATATGAATGAGAATAGGATAGGATAGAGGATAGGATAGGATAGAGGATTGGATAGGATAGAGGATAGGATACGATAGAGGATAGGATAGGATCGAGGATAGGATAGGACAGAGGATATAAGAGGATAGAGGATAGGAAAGGATAGAGGATAGGATAGGATAGAGGATAGCATAGGATAGAGGATAGGATAGGATAGGATAGAGGATAGGATAGGATAGAGCATAGGATACGATAGAGGATAGGATAGGCGATTGGATAGGATAGAGGATAGGATAGGACAGATGATATTACAGGATAGAGGATAGGATAGGATAGTATAGAGGATAGGATAGGATAGAGGATAGGATAGGATAGAGGATAGGATAAGATAGAGGATATGATAGGATAGAGCATAGGATAGGATAGAGGATAGGATAGGATAGAGGATAGGATACGATAGAGGATATAATAGGATAGAGGATAGGAAAGGATAGAGGATAATATAGGATAGAGGATAGCATAGGATAGAGGATAGGATAGGACAGGATAGAGGATAGGATAGGATAGAGGATAGGATAGGATAGAGCATAGGATACGATAGGGGATAGGATAGTGCATTGGATAGGATAGAGGATAGGATAGGACAGATGATATTATAGGAATGAGGATAGGATATGATAGAGGATACGATATTATAGAGGATAGGATAGGATAGAGGATAGGAGAGGATAGAGGATAGGATATGATAGAGGATAGGATAGGATAGAGGATAGTATAGGATAGAGTATAGGATAGTATAGAGGATAGGATAAGATAGAGGATATGATAGGATAGACGATAGGATACGATAGAGGATAGGATAGGATCGAGGATAGGATAGGACAGACGATACGATAGGATAGGATAGAGAATAGGATAGGATAGAGGATAGGATATAATAGAGGATAGGATAGGATAGAGGATAGGATACGATAAAGGATACGATAGGATAGGATAGAGGGCAGGATAGGATAGAGGATAGGATAGGATAGAGGATAGGATAGGATAGAGGATAGCATAGGATAGAGGATAGGATAGGATAGGATAGAGGATAGGATAGTATAGAGGATAGGATATAATAGAGGATAGGATAGGATAGAGGATAGGATACGATAAAGGATACGATAGGATAGGATAGAGGGCAGGATAGGATAGAGGATAGGATAGGATAGAGGATAGGATACGATAAAGGATACGATAGGATAGGATAGAGGGCAGGATAGGATAGAGGATAGGATAGGATAGAGGATAGGATAGGATAGAGGATAGCATAGGATAGAGGATAGGATAGGATAGGATAGAGGATAGGATAGGATAGGATAGAGCATAGGATACGATAGAGGATAGGATAGGCGATTGGATAGGATAGAGGATAGGATAGGACAGATGATATTATAGGATAGAGGATAGGATAGGATAGAGGATAGGATAGGATAGTATAGAGGATAGGATAGGATAGAGGATAGGATAGGATAGTATAGAGGATAGGATAGGATAGAGGATAGGAGAGGATAGAGGATAGGATATGATAGAGGATAGGATAGGATAGAGGATAGGATAGGATACAGGGTAGGATAGGATAGAGGATAGGATAGGATAGAGGATAGGAGAGGATAGAGGATAGGATATGATAGAGGATAGGATAGGATAGAGGATAGGATAGGATAGAGGATAGATTGTATAGAGGATAGGATAAGATAGAGGATATGATAGGATAGACGATAGGATAGGATAGAGGATAGGATATGATAGAGGATAGGATAGGATAGAAGATAGGATCGGATAGAGGATAGGATAGAGAATTGGATAGGATAGAGGATAGGATAAGATAGAGGATAGGATAGGATAGAGGATAGGATAGGATAGAGGATAGGATAGGATAGAGGATAGGATAGGATAGAGGATAGGATTGGATAGAGGATATCATAGGGGATTGGATAGGATAGATGATAGGAGACGATACAGGATAGGATAGGATAGAGGATAGGATAGGATAGATGATATTATAGGAAAGAGGAAAGGATATGATAGAGGATACGATATTATAGAGAATAGGATAGGATAGGGGATAGGTTAGGATAGAGGATAGGATAGGATAGAGGATAGAATAGGGTAGAGGATAGGTAAGGATAGAGGATAGGATCGGATAGAGGATATGATAGGATAGAGGATAGGATACGATAGAGGATAGGATAGGATCGAGGATAGGATAGGACAGAGGATATAAGAGGATAGAGGATAGGAAAGGATAGAGGATAGGATAGGATAGAGGATAGCATAGGATAGAGGATAGGATAGGATAGGATAGAGGATAGGATAGGATAGAGCATAGGATACGATAGAGGATAGGATAGGCGATTGGATAGGATAGAGGATAGGATAGGACAGATGATATTACAGGATAGAGGATAGGATAGGATAGTATAGAGGATAGGATAGGATAGAGGATAGGATAGGATAGAGGATAGGATAAGATAGAGGATATGATAGGATAGAGCATAGGATAGGATAGAGGATAGGATAGGATAGAGGATAGGATACGATAGAGGATATAATAGGATAGAGGATAGGAAAGGATAGAGGATAATATAGGATAGAGGATAGCATAGGATAGAGGATAGGATAGGACAGGATAGAGGATAGGATAGGATAGAGGATAGGATAGGATAGAGCATAGGATACGATAGGGGATAGGATAGTGCATTGGATAGGATAGAGGATAGGATAGGACAGATGATATTATAGGAATGAGGATAGGATATGATAGAGGATACGATATTATAGAGGATAGGATAGGATAGAGGATAGGAGAGGATAGAGGATAGGATATGATAGAGGATAGGATAGGATAGAGGATAGTATAGGATAGAGTATAGGATAGTATAGAGGATAGGATAAGATAGAGGATATGATAGGATAGACGATAGGATACGATAGAGGATAGGATAGGATCGAGGATAGGATAGGACAGACGATACGATAGGATAGGATAGAGAATAGGATAGGATAGAGGATAGGATATAATAGAGGATAGGATAGGATAGAGGATAGGATACGATAAAGGATACGATAGGATAGGATAGAGGGCAGGATAGGATAGAGGATAGGATAGGATAGAGGATAGGATAGGATAGAGGATAGCATAGGATAGAGGATAGGATAGGATAGGATAGAGGATAGGATAGTATAGAGGATAGGATATAATAGAGGATAGGATAGGATAGAGGATAGGATACGATAAAGGATACGATAGGATAGGATAGAGGGCAGGATAGGATAGAGGATAGGATAGGATAGAGGATAGGATACGATAAAGGATACGATAGGATAGGATAGAGGGCAGGATAGGATAGAGGATAGGATAGGATAGAGGATAGGATAGGATAGAGGATAGCATAGGATAGAGGATAGGATAGGATAGGATAGAGGATAGGATAGGATAGGATAGAGCATAGGATACGATAGAGGATAGGATAGGCGATTGGATAGGATAGAGGATAGGATAGGACAGATGATATTATAGGATAGAGGATAGGATAGGATAGAGGATAGGATAGGATAGTATAGAGGATAGGATAGGATAGAGGATAGGATAGGATAGTATAGAGGATAGGATAGGATAGAGGATAGGAGAGGATAGAGGATAGGATATGATAGAGGATAGGATAGGATAGAGGATAGGATAGGATACAGGGTAGGATAGGATAGAGGATAGGATAGGATAGAGGATAGGAGAGGATAGAGGATAGGATATGATAGAGGATAGGATAGGATAGAGGATAGGATAGGATAGAGGATAGATTGTATAGAGGATAGGATAAGATAGAGGATATGATAGGATAGACGATAGGATAGGATAGAGGATAGGATATGATAGAGGATAGGATAGGATAGAAGATAGGATCGGATAGAGGATAGGATAGAGAATTGGATAGGATAGAGGATAGGATAAGATAGAGGATAGGATAGGATAGAGGATAGGATAGGATAGAGGATAGGATAGGATAGAGGATAGGATAGGATAGAGGATAGGATTGGATAGAGGATATCATAGGGGATTGGATAGGATAGATGATAGGAGACGATACAGGATAGGATAGGATAGAGGATAGGATAGGATAGATGATATTATAGGAAAGAGGAAAGGATATGATAGAGGATACGATATTATAGAGAATAGGATAGGATAGGGGATAGGTTAGGATAGAGGATAGGATAGGATAGAGGATAGAATAGGGTAGAGGATAGGTAAGGATAGAGGATAGGATCGGATAGAGGATATGATAGGATAGAGGATAGGATACGATAGAGGATAGGATAGGATAGAGGATAGGATAGGATAGAGGATAGGGTAGGATAGACGATAGGATAGTATAGAGGATAGGATATAATAGAGGATAGGATAGGATAGAGGATAGGATACGATAAAGGATACGATAGGATAGGATAGAGGGCAGGATAGGATAGAGGATAGGATAGGATAGAGGATAGGATAGGATAGAGGATAGCATAGGATAGAGGATAGGATAGGATAGGATAGGATAGAGGATAGGATAGGATAGAGGATAGGATAGTATAGAGGATAGGATAGGATAGAGGATAGGATAGGATAGAGGATAGGATAGGATAGAGGATAGGATACGATAAAGAATACGATAGGATAGGATAGAGGGTAGTATAGGATAGGGGATAGGATAGGATAGAGGATAGGATAGGATAGAGGATAGGATAGGATAGAGGATAGGATAGGGTAGAGGATAGGATAGGATAGAGGATAGGATAGGATAGATGATAGGATAGGATAGAGGATAGGATAAGATAGAGGATAGGATAGGATAGAGGATAGGATAGGGGATTGGATAGGATAGAGGATAGGATAGGATAGAGGATAGGATACGATAGAGGATACGATAGGATAGGATAGAGGATAGGATAGGATAGAGGATAGAGGATAATATAGGATAGAGGATAGGATAGGATAGAGGATAGGATAGGATAGGATAGAGGATAGGATAGGATAGAGGATAGGATAGGATAGAAGATATTATATGATAGTGGATCGGATAGGATAGAGGATTGGATAGGATAGAGAATATGATACGGTAGACGATAGGGGATTGGATCGGATACAGGATAGGAGGCGGTAGAGGATAGGATAGGATAGGATGGAGAATAGGATAGGATAGAGGATAGGTTAGGATAGAGGATAGGATAGGATAGGATAGAGGATAGGATAGGATAGAGGATAGGATATGATAGAGGATAGGATAGGATAGAGGATACGATAGGATAGGATAGAGGATAGGATAGGATAGAGGATAGGATAGGATAGAGGATAGGATAGGATAGAGGATAGGATATGATAGAGGATAGGATAGGATAGAAGATAGGATAGGATAGATGATAGGATAGGATAGAGGATAGGATAAGATAGAGGATAAGATAGGATAGAGGATAGGATAGGATAGAGGATAGGATATGATAGACGATAAGATAGGATAGAGGATAGGATAGGATAGATGATAGGATAGGATAGAGGATAGGATAAGATAGAGGATAGGATAGGATAGATGATATTATAGGAAAGAGGAAAGGATATGATAGAGGATACGATATTGTAGAGGATAGGATAGTATAGAGGATAGGATAGGATAGAGGATAGGATAGGATAGTGGATAGGATACGATAGAGGATACGATAGGATAGGATAGAGGATAGGATAGGATAGAGGATAGGATAGGATAGAGGATAGGATAGGATAGAGGATAGGATAGGATAGAGGATAGAGGATAGGATAGGATAGAGGATACGATAGGAATGAGGATAGGATAGAGAATAGGATAGGATAGAGGATAGGGGATTGGATCGGATACAGGATAGGAGAGGATAGAGGATAGGATAGTATAGAGGATAGGATAGGATAGAGGATAGGATAGGATAGAGGATAGGATACGATAGAGGATACGATAGGATAGGATAGAGGATAGGATAGGATAGAGGATAGGATAGGATAGAGGATAGGATAGGATAGAGGATAGGATAGGATAGATGATAGGATAGGATAGAGGATAGGATATGATAGAGGATAGGATAGGATAGAAGATAGGATACTATAGATGATAGGATAGGATAGAGTATAGGATAAGATAGAGGATAAGATAGGATAGAGGATAGGATAGGATAGAGGATAGGATATGATAGAGGATAAGATAGGATAGAGGAAAGGATAGGATAGATGATAGGATAGGATAGAGGATAGGATAAGATAGAGGATAGGATAGGATACATGATATTATAGGAAAGAGGAAAGGATATGATAGAGGATACGATATTGTAGAGGATAGGATAGTATAGAGGATAGGATAGGATAGAGGATAGGATAGGATAGAGGATAGGATAGGATAGAGGATAGGATATGATAGAGGATAGGATAGGATAGAGGATAGGATATGATAGAGGATAGGATAGGATAGAAGATAGGATCGGATAGAGGATAGGATAGAGGATTGGATAGGATAGAGGATAGGATAAGATAGAGGATAGGATAGGATAGAGGATAGGATAGGATAAAGGATAGGATAGGATAGAGGATAGGATAGGATAGAGGATAGGATTGGATAGAGGATATCATAGGGGATTGGATATGATAGATGATAGGAGACGATAGAGGATAGGATAGGATAGAGGATAGGATAGGATAGATGATATTATAGGAAAGAGGAAAGGATATGATAGAGGATACGATATTATAGAGGATAGGATAGGACAGAGGATTGGATAGGATAGAGGATAGGATAGAGAATATGATACGGTAGACGATAGGGGATTGGATCGGATACAGGATAGGAGGCGGTACAGGATATAATAGGATATAATAGGATAGAGAATAGGATAGGATAGAGGATAGGATAGGATAGAGGATAGAATAGGGTAGAGGATAGGTTAGGATAGAGGATAGGATCGGATAGAGGATATGATAGGGGATTGGATAGGATAGAGGATAGGGTAGGATAGAGGATAGGATAGTATAGAGGATAGGATATAATAGAGGATAGGATAGGATAGAGGATAGGATACGATAAAGAATACGATAGGATAGGATAGAGGGTAGGATAGGATAGAGGATAGGATAGGATAGAGGATAGGATAGGATAGAGGATAGCATAGGATAGAGGATAGGATAGGATAGGATAGAGGACAGGATAGGATAGAGGATAGGATAGGATAGAGCATAGGATACGATAGAGGATAGGATAGGCGATTGGATAGGATAGAGGATAGGATAGGACAGATGATATTATAGGATAGAGGATAGGATAGGATAGTATAGAGGATAGGATAGGATAGAGGATAGGATAGGATAGATAATAGGATAAGATAGAGGATATGATAGGATAGAGCATAGGATAGGATAGAGGATAGGATGGGATAGAGGATAGGATACGATAGAGGATATAATAGGATAGAGGATAGGAAAGGATAGAGGATAGGATAGGATAGAGGATAGCATAGGATAGAGGATAGGATAGGACAGGATAGAGGATAGGATAGGATAGAGGATAGGATAGGGGATTGGATAGGATAGAGGATAGGGTAGGATAGAGGATAGGATAGTATAGAGGATAGGATATAATAGAGGATAGGATAGGATAGAGGATAGGATACGATAAAGAATACGATAGGATAGGATAGAGGGTAGGATAGGATAGAGGATAGGATAGGATAGAGGATAGGATAGGATAGAGGATAGCATAGGATAGAGGATAGGATAGGATAGGATAGAGGATAGGATAGGATAGAGGATAGGATAGGGTAGAGGATAGGATAGGATAGAGGATAGGATAGGATAGATGATAGGATAGGATAGAGGATAGGATAAGATAGAGGATAGGATAGGATAGAGGATAGGATAGGATAGAGGATAGGATACGATAGAGGATACGATAGGATAGGATAGAGGATAGGATAGGATAGAGGATAGGATAGGATAGAGGATAGGATAGGATAGAGGATAGAGGATAGGATAGGATAGAGGATACGATAGGAATGAGGATAGGATAGAGAATAGGATAGGATAGAGGATAGGGGATTGGATCGGATACAGGATAGGAGAGGATAGAGGATAGGATAGTATAGAGGATAGGATAGGATAGAGGATAGGATAGGATAGAGGATAGGATACGATAGAGGATACGATAGGATAGGATAGAGGATAGGATAGGATAGAGGATAGGATAGGATAGAGGATAGGATAGGATAGAGGATAGGATAGGATAGATGATAGGATAGGATAGAGGATAGGATATGATAGAGGATAGGATAGGATAGAAGATAGGATAGGATAGATGATAGGATAGGATAGAGGATAGGATAAGATAGAGGATAAGATAGGATAGAGGATAGGATAGGATAGAGGATAGGATATGATAGAGGATAAGATAGGATAGAGGAAAGGATAGGATAGATGATAGGATAGGATAGAGGATAGGATAAGATAGAGGATAGGATAGGATACATCATATTATAGGAAAGAGGAAAGGATATGATAGAGGATACGATATTGTAGAGGATAGGATAGTATAGAGGATAGGATAGGATAGAGGATAGGATAGGATAGAGGATAGGATAGGATAGAGGATAGGATATGATAGAGGATAGGATAGGATAGAGGATAGGATATGATAGAGGATAGGATAGGATAGAAGATAGGATCGGTTAGAGGATAGGATAGAGGATTGGATAGGATAGAGGATAGGATAAGATAGAGGATAGGATAGGATAGAGGATAGGATAGGATAAAGGATAGGATAGGATAGAGGATAGGATAGGATAGAGGATAGGATTGGATAGAGGATATCATAGGGGATTGGATATGATAGAGGATAGGATAGGATAGAAGATAGGATCGGATAGAGGATATGATAGGGGATTGGATAGGATAGAGGATAGGGTAGGATAGAGGATAGGATAGTATAGAGGATAGGATATAATAGAGGATAGGATAGGATAGAGGATAGGATACGATAAAGAATACGATAGGATAGGATAGAGGGTAGGATAGGATAGAGGATAGGATAGGATAGAGGATAGGATAGGATAGAGGATAGCATAGGATAGAGGATAGGATAGGATAGGATAGAGGACAGGATAGGATAGAGGATAGGATAGGATAGAGCATAGGATACGATAGAGGATAGGATAGGCGATTGGATAGGATAGAGGATAGGATAGGACAGATGATATTATAGGATAGAGGATAGGATAGGATAGTATAGAGGATAGGATAGGATAGAGGATAGGATAGGATAGATAATAGGATAAGATAGAGGATATGATAGGATAGAGCATAGGATAGGATAGAGGATAGGATGGGATAGAGGATAGGATACGATAGAGGATATAATAGGATAGAGGATAGGAAAGGATAGAGGATAGGATAGGATAGAGGATAGCATAGGATAGAGGATAGGATAGGACAGGATAGAGGATAGGATAGGATAGAGGATAGGATAGGGGATTGGATAGGATAGAGGATAGGGTAGGATAGAGGATAGGATAGTATAGAGGATAGGATATAATAGAGGATAGGATAGGATAGAGGATAGGATACGATAAAGAATACGATAGGATAGGATAGAGGGTAGGATAGGATAGAGGATAGGATAGGATAGAGGATAGGATAGGATAGAGGATAGCATAGGATAGAGGATAGGATAGGATAGGATAGAGGATAGGATAGTGGAAAATTGGGCTGTTCGTTTTCACGAAGAAATTATGCGCGCGTTTGTGTCAAATAGAATTTATTTTAAACTTGACAATTGCCCTGTCACCGGCCGAACTAACCTTGGGTGACTAGTTAAATTGGATACAATGAATTGTAGGATTCACGGTACTTTTGTCTGCAAGGGATCGAACATGCTCCCCCCGTTGAATGGCACTGTCATTCAATAGCGAAAGTATGCGCGATTTGAAATTATAATGGCAGGAACGGAATTGCCCGGTAAAATAAGCGCGAAGTAATCGAAACGTAATATACTAGGACTATATATAGATATATACATATAAAAAAAAGAACACCCACAAAAAAATAAACATAATGAAGTCAACGCGAATATAACTATATCGATAGTAACAAAAATATAACTTACGCAAATTAATTATATGAAGAATAGAACGCGATAAGGTGACAGAATTAGGTCTCGATGGGAAGAGGCGCGAGTTTCTTAACATTACGTTTGCACAAGCCGTTTACTGTCTTGACGGTAACTGCGCGAATGATGTCATCTTGGCCCGGATGAACTTCCACGATGCGTCCGAGACTCCAATGGGATGGTGGAAGGTGATCGTCCTTCAAGATGACGATGGTTCCCTTGTTCATCTCGTGGGATCCTTTGGTCCATTTTGCGCGTACATTCAGGTGGTTTATGTATTCTTTGGACCACCTGATCCAGAAGTCGTGTTTCACCTTCTGGATGTGTTGCCATTTGGACAACCGATTGCTGGAGGTCTCGTTGAAATTGACCTCGGGTAAGCTTGTCATTGCGGAACCAATCAAAAAATGGCCGGGAGTGAGAGCTTGTGGATCGTTGGGATCGGACGAGAGTGGAGTCAACGGGCGGGAATTAAGGATTGCCTCGATTTCCGTCACAAATGTTGCGAATTGCTCATAGGTGAAAAGTTCATCGCCGACTACGCGTTTCAGATGATGTTTAAATGACTTGACCGCAGCCTCCCAGAGCCCGCCGAAATGTGGCGACAAAGCTGGCATGAAGTGCCACGAGATCTCTTTGTCCTCAAGAAATCGACGAACTCTTTTGTCCTCGCGCAGGACTCTGGAGAGCTCGGTCAAGTCATTATTGGCACCGACGAAATTGGTACCATTGTCGGAATATATGTTTTTGCATATTCCGCGGCGCGCGATAAAACGTTTTAATGCAGCGACGAAGGCTTCGGTGGTCATATCGCTAACCACCTCGAGGTGTATGGCCTTAGTGGAGAAACATATAAAAACGGCAACGTAGACCTTTATTTTTGCGCGATTACGAAATTTTCGTTCCTTAATAAAAAATGGGCCGCAGTAATCCACCCCGATGTTGGTGAATGGTCGAGTTTCGGTGACTCTGTCTGCTGGTAAATTACCCATTGTGTATCTTGTCGTAGGTGGATTAACGCGGAAACACTTCACGCAATTTCGCAATATTTTGCGTGTTGTGTTTTTTCCATCGATCGGCCAATATTGTTGTCTGACATTGTACAATGTGGATGTCAGACCCGAATGATGATGTTCGATGTGTGCGTTATGAATGATGAGATTAGTGACGCTATTGTTTTTTGGCAAGAGTATCGGATGTTTCGTTTGGTATGAGAATTTGGAATTTTGGAGACGACCTCCGACGCGTAATATGCCTTTCTCATCGAGAAAGGGACTCAAACAAAGCAATTTGCTTTTGGATGGTAATTCGCTTCCAGTTTTCAGTGCGTGTATTTCCTCCGAAAATGAATGTTGTTGAATTAACGTGAGAATTCTTTCATTTGCGAGGTGTATTTCCTCTACCGAAAGCGGTCCGATACAGCGATTTCTATTTGTAAACCGTAGACAATAGGCGATTACCCTACGCAGACGCTTGATACAGGAAAATCTCTGTAAGATTTCATTGGCGTTTATGACGGACGAAGCAAAACAAGTGACTTTGCGTAATTCGGGAATTTCCTTGGGAGATTCAAAGCGCGATTCTGGCCAAACTGATTCGTCGAGTCCGAGCCAATCCGGACCGAATTGCCAAAAACTATTGTCGATTAATTCCTTGGCCGTGATGCCGCGTGACAATAAATCCGCGGGATTATCGGAAGTGCGAACATGTCGCCAATTCTTTATGCGCGTTTTGCCTTGTATTTCCGCGACGCGATTCGCCACGAAGGTTTTCAAGGTGCTAGGCGATTTGGCTAACCAATGCAGAACGATAGTTGAATCGGTCCAGAACGTTGTTTTGGATATGGTGTGCGTGAGGGATTCCCGCACTGAGCAATACAATGTCGCGAGTAGGTTCGCTCCGCAGAGCTCAAGACGAGCTAGACTGATGGTTTTTAACGGCGCGACGCAGCTGCGTTTTGATTTTTCCGGACTGGTTGATGGTGCGAATGTAAATACTAGCTCCGTAAGCGCGTTCACTAGCATCGCAAAATCCATGTAATTCGATGCTCTTTACGGAGCGTTGCGTTATATGTCTGTTGAATTTGACCTTTTCCAATAATTTGAGATTGTTGCGATAGTTTTGCCACTCGTTTTGTATATTCATGGGCAGCGATTCGTCCCAGTCAATCTTTAATTGCCACAGGCGTTGCATGATAATTTTCGCTGTGACGGTTACTGGACCGAGAAGACCCAAGGGGTCGAATATTTTTGCGATAGTCGACAGAATTGCGCGTTTCGTAGGTGAGTTTGGCGAATTTATGTTGACTGAGTAGTGAATAGTGTCGTTGCGCGGATCCCAGGCTACTCCCAAAGTTTTGACGGTCGCGTCCCCGAAGAATTTTGGGTGTATCTGGTCATCTGTAAGACCGGATAACAATTGTGGATCATTCGAGACCCACTGACGGATGTTTAGTTCCCCTTTGTTTAACAAACTGATGATTTGATCGCGTAATTTGATGGCGTCGCGGTATGTGGCGGCACCGGTCAAGAGATCATCCACATAGATGTCCCTTTTAATGACTTCGGATGCCGCTTTATAATTTTGCGATTCATCGTCTGCAAGTTGCTGCAGACATCGTGTGGCTAGATAAGGCGCGGAAGACAGACCAAATGTGACTGTGTTTAGTTGAAAGGTTGAAATTTCGTTTTGCGCGTTTCGCCAAAGAATTCTTTGGTACGGTCTGTCTTCTTCTCGGACGAGAAATTGCCGGTACATTTTCTCGATATCGCCGGTAAGCACAAACGGATGCATTCGGAAGCGTAATAACAGACCGAAGATATCGTCCTGTATTGTAGGACCGGTCAAAAGCGCGTCATTAAGTGACACTCCCGAACTTGATTTTGCCGATCCATCGAATACAACTCGAACCTTTGTGGTTGAGCTGGAGGGTTTGATGACGGCGTGATGCGGTAGGTAGAATCCCTCTGAATTTGCAGGTGATTCTGTTTGAGTTAGATGTCCTAACTCTAGGTATTCGTTTAATACCTTCGCGTATTCCGCCTGCAATTCCGGATTGGTAACGAATCGCCTTTCGAGGGAATGAAATCGTTTCAATGCGCGCGTATAAGTTTCGCCTAGAATTGCTTTTTTCTCGTTAAAAGGGAGCGCGACGACGTATCTCCCTGTTGCGGTACGTGAAACAGTGCGTTTAAAATGGGATTCACAGGCTTCCTCCTCCGGTGTGAGGTGAGAATGCTGTGGCCCTTCCTCGACTTCCCAAAATTTCTTTAGATCGAACTCGGCGTTGTTAAACAAGGTTGTGCGCGAATTTTTGCGGGAAGTGGTCGGTGCACTCCCCCCGATGATCCAACCAAACTGTGATTTTTGTAAAACTAGGTCAGAATCATTCCGAGTAGATAAATTAATTTGACCGATGCTGAAGCACGAGAGTGTCGGTCCCGTACCGATCAGCATGTCGACTGGTGCCGGTTTGTGGAAGTGAGGATCGGCTAATTTTATGTTGTGTGGTATTTGTACCCTTGTGCGATCGATTTGACAATCGGGCAATTGGCCCGCGATTCGTGGTATCACAAAGAATTCCAATGTGCGGTTGAAGTTATTTTGTCTCGAAACTATCTTCGCCTTGACAAGCCGATTCGTTACCGTGTTTAACTCATTTAGCGCCTCGATCGTTACACTTTGTTCGCGCGTTGGTAATCTTAATTTTTTGACCAAACTTTCGGTGATGAAATTCGCGTTTGAACAGGTATCCAGCAAAGTTCTGCACTCGACAGGGTTTTTGTCTAGATCCATTGCGTTGACTATGGCTGTAGCCATTAAACCGTGAGTTGATCCGTCTGTAATTAGTGAGGTGATCTGATTATTTAATTGGTGTGTAACGTCGAAGCGCGTAGTAAGTCAGGATTCGTTGGTCTGTGTGGTTTCTGCGTTTGTTTCGGGATTTGACCGTTCGTGTTTACGCTCCCGATGCAGTCGCGTATTGTGCGGCTCGTTGCATTTTTTGCACCTGCCCCCGTAGCAGGTATCATGCGAATGACCCGGTTTCAGGCAATTTAGGCATAGCTTAGCCTTGCGTGCTAGTTCGATGCGTTTTTCAACCGATCCGTCTAAAAATGTTTTGCATTGGAAAGCCGCGTGATTTCCCGTCTTGCAGATATCACATGATGGTGATCGCTGCTCGGTTACGAAAACTTGCCGACGATTCGACATTGGCGACGATGGTGGAGACGGATGTTTATTGTGCCAGCGGTTATTGGCCTTGGCGCGATTATTATATTGCGGTTTAATGGGTGAGGAATATTGCGTCGGATTTATGTTCGATACTGATTCATAATCTTTACACTGATGCGATGACATGTGTAAAAATTTGAAAATGTCGTTAATTTTGGGCATTTGGGTATCGGCTAACGTGCGTTCCCACGTTTTCCTGGTATCCTTGCCCATTCGCGAAATGACGATGCTCGTAAGGAGATCGTTTGCAATATCCTCCCAACTTCGACCTAAGGCTTGTAGCGATCTTATGTGTAATTGCATGTAATTCACTAGATCTCGGATCGCCTCGGATGACTCGTTTGGCATCGCTGGTGTATCGCGTAAAAGTGCCGCGTGTCGAAGAACCAAAGCGCGTTTGTTGTCGTATATTTCATTAAGATGTTCCCAAGCGGCTGCGTAGTTATCGTCACTAATCGTGAAGGCGCCTATCGCGGTTTCGGCCCTTCCGGATAAAGAAAGCTTCAAGTAATTCAACTTCTGTATGTTGCTGAGACCTTCGTGCGCGTGAATCATGGTCTGGAACGCATCTTTAAAGGTGATCCAGTTTTCAATGCGACCATCGAATTTTGGTAAATTTATTTTGGGTAGGTTTACTGGAAGCGAATTCGGTTTACTGAACGAGGATTCTGTTGGAATTGTATTTTGCGCGATACTGAGTCTTTCGAGTAGTTCAAGCGCGGAGGCGATCACATCGTCGTAGTGATCCGTGATTTCTTCGCGTTGTAACTCCAAATTTTCATGCTCGTCGGAAAGCATCATGAGGTCGTGTTGTTGCTCGTTGAATTTATTGAATAAGCCTTTCAGACGCTCGATTCTTTCGCGAAGCTTAATTCGTTCTTTCGCGGAGTCTTTGTAAAATTCTAGATAGTTAGATAATGTCGTGATCTGGCCTTTGAAATATCTACTTCTATGTTTTAATGCGCGAATTTCGTCATCTTGCACTTGAGCCATTTCGTGAAATCGAGACAGGAAGGAAGACGGAAAGAAAGGGAGTTGATTGATGCGCGATGTGACAAGCCTACCTTGTTGATGGCTTCTTTCGGTCCCTTTGTTCTGGCTTCCTTTCCTGGAGAATCAGCAGGTAGGATGCTCGGCTCCTCAGATCGGTCGTTGATCCTCGTGGTTGGTCGTCCTTTCCCAAAAGGTAGCTTCACTGCGTAGGTGACCCCAATTTGGTTGTACGACTGCGCTGTGGCTTCCACGAAGATGTTGAACACCGTCAAATGTGACGGATCTCGTTCAATTTAATTGTTTGTCTCACCGCACTCCACTAGATCACTGATCCGGCTCGAAGGACCATGGAAAATTGGGCTGTTCGTTTTCACGAAGAAATTATGCGCGCGTTTGTGTCAAATAGAATTTATTTTAAACTTGACAATTGCCCTGTCACCGGCCGAACTAACCTTGGGTGACTAGTTAAATTGGATACAATGAATTGTAGCGGTGGTACGGTATAGCGCGATTACTGACTCTGATTCTGAAGCTGACTTTTTCGGATGCGAACTTTGCCGATTCTGCCGCTCTGCTCCGAGGCCCGCTTACTCGTCACCTCGGTGGTGACGCGATTTTTTGGCCATGGGCCCGTTTTCGGGGGAAGAATCATCCCCATTCGTTGATTTGACTTGAGGGCGGAGGTTCTTCTGAAACAGCCCTCACCGGTGGAGGAGGAAGTCCCCACCTCAAGTCAATAAGGGAGAATTCCCAAAATGCGCGATTTATGGGACCCCGGAGCAGCGCGACGAAGGCCTGAGTGGCCCATGTACGCCGTGCTAGCCAAGTGGCTAGCAGCTAATTTATTGCCCCTTGGCCGAGGTCCGGTGACGAAGACCAAGGGCTGGAAAAAATGTGCGTTTACTGTCTCTGGTTTTCGTCCGTTTGACGAAACCCAGAGACACGGTTATTGGGGTTGTAGCGCAACCCGAGCGTGCCTCGCGTCGTGCGGAAGAGGATTTACGACCCCTTGTCCGCCGCGTGTAGTGGGCCATAAGGCCCGCTGTGTCCGAATCCGGAACCCTCAAGTACCTCGCGGACGGTACACGGTATGAGGGTCGCACGGATTGACTTATGGCCACTTTTCCAATGCCATCAGCTCGAATCCTCAAGCGCCTCGCGTGCGGCAACTCAAGGATTAGCATTCTTCGTGATTAGTCGAAGGACGGACAAAAATCGGAAAAGGGCTTAGTCACGCATGTGTATTTTTTGGGTGAAAGAGCATGCTCCGTGCAGCTGTAACATCCTCGCTTGCGTTACGGCCGGAAATGCGAGGATTCACGGTACTTTTGTCTGCAAGGGATCGAACAGATAGGATAGAGGATAGGATAGGGTAGAGGATAGGATAGGATAGAGGATAGGATAGGATAGATGATAGGATAGGATAGAGGATAGGATAAGATAGAGGATAGGATAGGATAGAGGATAGGATAGGATAGAGGATAGGATACGATAGAGGATACGATAGGATAGGATAGAGGATAGGATAGGATAGAGGATAGGATAGGATAGAGGATAGGATAGGATAGAGGATAGAGGATAGGATAGGATAGAGGATACGATAGGAATGAGGATAGGATAGAGAATAGGATAGGATAGAGGATAGGGGATTGGATCGGATACAGGATAGGAGAGGATAGAGGATAGGATAGTATAGAGGATAGGATAGGATAGAGGATAGGATAGGATAGAGGATAGGATACGATAGAGGATACGATAGGATAGGATAGAGGATAGGATAGGATAGAGGATAGGATAGGATAGAGGATAGGATAGGATAGAGGATAGGATAGGATAAATGATAGGATAGGATAGAGGATAGGATATGATAGAGGATAGGATAGGATAGAAGATAGGATAGGATAGATGATAGGATAGGATAGAGGATAGGATAAGATAGAGGATAAGATAGGATAGAGGATAGGATAGGATAGAGGATAGGATATGATAGAGGATAAGATAGGATAGAGGAAAGGATAGGATAGATGATAGGATAGGATAGAGGATAGGATAAGATAGAGGATAGGATAGGATACATGATATTATAGGAAAGAGGAAAGGATATGATAGAGGATACGATATTGTAGAGGATAGGATAGTATAGAGGATAGGATAGGATAGAGGATAGGATAGGATAGAGGATAGGATAGGATAGAGGATAGGATATGATAGAGGATAGGATAGGATAGAGGATAGGATATGATAGAGGATAGGATAGGATAGAAGATAGGATCGGATAGAGGATAGGATAGAGGATTGGATAGGATAGAGGATAGGATAAGATAGAGGATAGGATAGGATAGAGGATAGGATAGGATAAAGGATAGGATAGGATAGAGGATAGGATAGGATAGAGGATAGGATTGGATAGAGGATATCATAGGGGATTGGATATGATAGATGATAGGAGACGATAGAGGATAGGATAGGATAGAGGATAGGATAGGATAGATGATATTATAGGAAAGAGGAAAGGATATGATAGAGGATACGATATTATAGAGGATAGGATAGGACAGAGGATTGGATAGGATAGAGGATAGGATAGAGAATATGATACGGTAGACGATAGGGGATTGGATCGGATACAGGATAGGAGGCGGTACAGGATATAATAGGATATAATAGGATAGAGAATAGGATAGGATAGAGGATAGGATAGGATAGAGGATAGAATAGGGTAGAGGATAGGTTAGGATAGAGGATAGGATATGATAGAGGATAGGATAGGATAGAGGATAGGATAGGATAGAGGATAGGATAGTATAGAGGATAGGATAAGATAGAGGATATGATAGGATAGACGATAGGATACGATAGAGGATAGGATAGGATCGAGGATAGGATAGTATAGAGGATAGGATATAATAGAGGATAGGATAGGATAGAGGATAGGATAGTATAGAGGATAGGATAAGATAGAGGATATGATAGGATAGACGATAGGATACGATAGAGGATAGGATAGGATCGAGGATAGGATAGGACAGACGATACTATAGGATAGGATAGAGAATAGGATAGGATAGAGGATATGGTAGGATAGAGGATAGGATAGGATAGAGGATAGAATAGGATAGAGGATAGGATATGATAGAGGATAGGATAGGATAGAGGATAGGATAGGATAGAGGATAGGGTAGGATAGAGGATAGGATAGTATAGAGGATAGGATATAATAGAGGATAGGATAGGATAGAGGATAGGATACGATAAAGGATACGATAGGATAGGATAGAGGGCAGGATAGGATAGAGGATAGGATAGGATAGAGGATAGCATAGGATAGAGGATAGGATAGGATAGGATAGAGGATAGGATAGGATAGGATAGTGCATAGGATACGATAGAGGATAGGATTGGCGATTGGATAGGATAGAGGATAGGATAGGACAGATGATATTATAGGATAGAGGATAGGATAGGATAGAGGATAGGATAGGATAGAGGATAGGATAGGATAGTATAGAGGATAGGATAGGATAGAGGATAGGATAGGATAGTATAGAGGAGAGGATAGGATAGAGGATAGGAGAGGATAGAGGATAGGATATGATAGAGGATAGGATAGGATAGAGGATAGGATAGGATAGAGGGTAGGATAGGATAGAGGATAGGAAAGGATAGAGGATAGGAGAGGATAGAGGATAGGATATGATAGAGGATAGGATAGGATAGAGGATAGGATAGGATAGAGGATAGGATAGTATAGAGGATAGGATAAGATAGAGGATATGATAGGATAGACGATAGGATACGATAGAGGATAGGATAGGATCGAGGATAGGATAGGACAGACGATACGATAGGATAGGATAGAGAATAGGATAGGATAGAGGATAGGATAGGATAGAGGATAGGATAGGATAGAGGATAGAATAGGATAGAGGATAGGATATGATAGAGGATAGGATAGGATAGAGGATAGGATAGGATAGAGGATAGGTTAGGATAGAGGATAGGATAGTATAGAGGATAGGATATAATAGAGGATAGGATAGGATAGAGGATAGGATACGATAAAGGATACGATAGGATAGGATAGAGGGCAGGATAGGATAGAGGATAGGATAGGATAGAGGATAGGATAGGATAGAGGATAGGATAGTATAGAGGATAGGATAAGATAGAGGATAGGATAGGATAGAGGATAGGATAGGATAGAGGATAGGATAGGATAGAGGATAGGAAAGGATAGAGGATACGAAAGGATAGGATAGAGGGTAGGATAGGATAGAGGATAGGATAGGATAGAGGATAGGATAGGATAGAGGATATGATATGATACAGGATAGGATAGGATCGAAGATAGGATACAATAGATGATAGGATATTATAGAGGATATGATAAGATAGAGGATAAGATAGGATAGAGGATAGGATAGGATAGAGGATAGGATATGATAGAGGATAGGATAGGATAGAAGATAGGATCGGATAGAGGATAGGATAGATGATTGGATAGGATAGAGGATAGGATATTATAGAGGATATGATAAGATAGAGGATAAGATAGGATAGAGGATAGGATAGGATAGAGGATAGGATAGGATAGAGGATAGGAAAGGATAGAGGATACGAAAGGATAGGATAGAGGGTAGGATAGGATAGAGGATAGGATAGGATAGAGGATAGGATAGGATAGAGGATATGATATGATACAGGATAGGATAGGATCGAAGATAGGATACAATAGATGATAGGATATTATAGAGGATATGATAAGATAGAGGATAAGATAGGATAGAGGATAGGATAGGATAGAGGATAGGATAGGATAGAGGATAGGATAGGATAGAGGATATGATATGATACAGGATAGGATAGGATCGAAGATAGGATACAATAGATGATAGGATATTATAGAGGATATGATAAGATAGAGGATAAGATAGGATAGAGGATAGGATAGGATAGAGGATAGGATATGATAGAGGATAGGATAGGATAGAAGATAGGATCGGATAGAGGATAGGATAGATGATTGGATA